>NC_133432.1:39399417-39699417 GCF_011762505.2 Arvicanthis niloticus
AAATATATCTAAGTTGGCTGGAATAGGACATTGTGTTTGATAACTCTATTATCTTGCACACAATAAATGTGTGTTAATTACTTGTTGAATAAATTAATTAATGGTCTGTGTGTTATTATGGTAATTTTTATTCTGTTTTAATTCTTGAAAAATTATAGCCCATGATCATCTGTTAAAATAAAATGAATAACCCAATATGATCATCTTTAAATGACTGAGACAGACACTCCAGATTTTTAACAGCCTGGAGGTGTTTGCTATGAACACCATTACCATCATAAATATTGTGAAAGAGATGACAAAAATGCCAGTAAGAATTCCACTAGGCTCCAGGTTACTGGGGGGAGGGGAGGAAAAAAACAGTTATCGGAGCAGTAATTAAAGAGCCACATGTAATATATTCCATTCACTCAGCATCCACTTATATAAGATATGATTAAGTGATTAGTAAGCTTCCTACAGAATAACACGGCAAATCAGATGAAAGAAATCTTGCTTCGGAGAACTTTATCTAATAGGAAAAAAAATCACCCAATCCCAACAGGGTGTTCTGTGAGGTTTCCAGATGATCAGGCCCAAGGGACAGAGGACATTTTGTGTAGTGAGTAAGGTCTGCTCACTGAAGTCATCAAAGACAGAAGCGACCTCTGGCACACAGCAAAACAGTCAGCGCTGATTGGGAAAGTCTACCCAAAGACTCCAAAGAGAGAAACTGCTATGAACATGAAACACTACAGTGAGTGCCATCTGTCAGATCCCACACCTGAGCATACCCAAGGGTGGCGAGTAAGTCAGGGGAAAGAGAGAGGTGCTGGTGAGAGGGATGAGGTCAGGCTGACTCCATGACAGGCTTCAAACTGGCAGTTAAGGAGACTAGGCCTAGATCTCTGTTTCCAAAGAATTGGGCAATTCCAGGCAAGTCCAGGCCTCAAAAGCTGCCCAGCCACCTGGCCTGAGGCAAGGACAATAGGTCAGCAGCAGTTTCCAGAAGTCCACATCGAGTTTCCAGCCCCCACACTCCAGTAATGGAATGTCCTTAGAGATGGACCCAACAGATTAACATAGAGGTCACCAACCCAGAACCCCCTACTGTGCTTTAAATTGGCCCTACAAGCTCATTTCAAGGTCCCTCTATCTGGGTAATGGGTAGACCCCAGCATGCTGGACTTCTGCAGAATAAAACACTCTGTGTTTACTTACTATTTGAGTTCAGGGGATCATTCTTTAGCAAGTCACGAGCCCTTACATTTGGGGACTCTTGTCCAGGATTCACTGGAGACCCCCTGACCCAAATAGTAGAGTGTTTTTCTGATTGATAAGTCCCGGTGCCTGGTGGTCTTTTGTCTTGTCCATCTCTGTGTTTCTGTTTTGGGTTTAATCTGGAGGCCAAGAGGGACAAAGCAGATTTGTATTTTGTCACTCAGTCAGGGGCAACAGAGGGCACTCCAGCTTCCCTACCAGAAGCTGGAGAACTGGCCAGTTCTCATCTGGATTCTAAACTGCCTGTGGGTCTATGACACCACCCCCACCACCCCTACCCCACCCTCCTCCCCACACCCTGAGCAGGGAGGAAGTCAGTCTGAGACAGCCTTTTCATTTTGTTTTGTTTTCCCAAGAATGTCTTCTGTCTGTCTGTGTGTATTCTGTTTGTACAGTTTGTCCTCTCTTTTTGTCCTCTCGTACAAATTTTCCTTTGATTCCTAGGATGGGACAGGCACAAAGCACCCCACTGGGCTTGGTCTTGAGCCATTTTAAGGACTTTCACCGAGTCACAAAAGACTTGGGTCTGGTTGTTTGTTTGCACAAACTAACCATCTTTTGCAGGAATGAATGGCCCTTCTATAAAGCAGGATGGCCTGAGGAGAGGACTTTACCTTTCCCCACCATTTAAAGAGTGAAGGTTTAGTTTATGAGGCCTGGGGCCACCCGAACCAAATGCTATGAGCCTTGCTGCTCCCCACCCTTCTTCCTCTACAGTAGGGTCAGCCTTGGCCCTCTGCCTTGCTCCCCATTTCTGCTCCCCAAGGAGGATCTCTGCCCCCCCTCCTTAATGTTCCTGCTCCTACCACTGCTACAACTGCAGGGGCTCAGCCAGCACAGGCATTCGGAGGAGCAGCTCCTGTCTCCCCCTGACTCTCCTGCCTCCACTTGGAGTCCACCTTACACTCTGGCCCGCACTGCCTAGAGGGCTGACTCTACTATGGCCTTACCCCTCCAGGCTACAGGATCCTCAGATGCTCAGGAGAGACAGTTCATGACATATGTGTCATTTACCAGTAATGATCCTTTACAACCGGAAGTTACATTATTTCCTGTTTTTAGAAAGACCATCAGTTCTCACAGGTCTTCTGGATTCAATCATGCTGACTCACCAGTCCACCTGGGATGACTGTCAGGTCCTCTTCATGACAAAGGAGAGAGAGGGGATCGTGGGAGCCATGATCAACTTCTCCAGAAGTTGGTTCCAGGAGCAAATGGGCTGCCCACTCAAGTCCACGCTGATGTTAGTGCAGGCTTTCCTTTGGCTCCATCTGACTGGGATTTTAACACTGCTGTTAAAGGTAACGAGTGGCTCGGTGTCTCCCACCAGATTCTGATGCGGGGCCTCCGAGAGGCCACCAGATGGCCCACAAAGTTATCTAAGATGAGCTAGGTAATGCAGGGAAAGAATGAGAGCCCCAGGGAACATCTAGAAAGACATTTTGAAGCCAATCGGACCCACACTGCTTTTGACCCAGAAGCCGGAGAGCACCAGTCAGCTGTGAACATGGTTTTTGTTAACCAAGCTGCCCTGACATCCATTGGAAGCTTCAGCCACTGAATGACTGGCTTTGCTTCCAGCCTCTAGAACCTAAAAGCCAGCCTTTATTTGCCTTTGAATGGTACAACTTGGAGAGAGGCTTCAAGGGACAACTGACTCGGACACGCCTGCCTCAAGGAGTCAAGGACTTCCCCGTCATCTTTGACAACATGAGGACATGAGGACTTGGGTGAGTACCAGCAGACCCCCCCCCCCCCCCCCAAATAACTGTGCTCCAATATGTATTTCAGGCCCCTGCCTTGGAGACATGCCAGGAGACCACATGAGACTTGCTACAGGAGCTGAGTCAACTTGGCTACCAAGTGTATGCTAAGAAGGCCCAGCTTTGTCAACTTGAGGCCACCTATCTGGGGTACATGTTCTAAGGGGATCAGCCAACATATGCTGTCGGGTGCCCCGAGAGCAAACCAGCCTTAGCACTCCAATTCCATCAACCCAAAGGCAAGTATGGAAATTTCTGGGATCTGACAGGTTTTGTGGAATTTGGGTGGCAGGGGTCACTGAGATAGCCAAACTATTATATGAGGCCACCAGGGCCTGAGAAGAGAATAGGCCCCTGAGGTGGACATGGCTTTTAAGACTCTAGGAAGAGCCTCATTGGAGGTGCTGGCTGTGGCCTTACTGGACATTCACAAACCTTTCTACCTGCATGTGGATAAGAGAAAGTGGATGACAAAGGGAGTGTTCAGTCAAACTTTGGGACCTTGGAAAAGACCTTCGGCTTATTTATTTAAGAAGCTAGATGGGCAGTGGTGGCGCACGCCTTTAATCCCAGCACTTGGGAGGCAGAGGCAGGCAGATTTCTGAGTTCAAAGTCAGCCTGGTCTACAGAGTGAGTTCCAGGACTGCCAGGGCTACACAGAGAAGCTAGACCCAGTGGCCCAAGGATGGCCAGCCTGGCTCCAGATCATAGCTGCCACTGCCCTGCTGGTCAAGGATGTTGACAATCACGTGGCAGGAACTTGTTATCACTACCATGCTATTGAGAGGACCCTCAAGAATCCGCCCAGCTTATGGCTGTCCAACGCCAGTCTGGGGCGCTTTCAGGCTCTTCTTTTGAATCCTCCTCACATAAGATATAACCCATCATCTGCCCAAACCCAGCCACCCTGCTACCTGACCCATCCTCAGACATGCAGCATGATGGCTGTATAGTTCTGGGGCACATCCAGAACATCAGACTATCAGACTAGACTTGATTGACATACCCTGGCCAGATGCAGAACGTATCTACTTCACAGATGCTTCATCCAGAATGGAACCAGGTATGCAGGGGCTGTGGTAATGGACTTGCACACTGTTATTTGGGCAACTGCTTTGCACCAGGAACTTTGGCCCAGAAAGGTGAACTAAAGGCTCTCACCCAGGCTTTAAAGCAGGCAAAAGGAGCCATAGCTAGCATCTACACTAACAGCAGATGAGATTATTGACTGCTGAAGGAAGAACCATTAAAAATAAGGAAGGAATACTTGCTTTATTAGAGCTTCCTCTCAAAGTGGCCATAATTCATTGCCCTGGGCATTAAAATGAACATCAAAAATAGCCCCGAGGGAACAGGCTAGCTGATAAAGCCAAAAGGGAGGGCAAGCTTCCGATGCCAACATCTTGGTAGCTTTGTGTCCCCCTGTGCTCCCAGCCATCCCTGAACACACTGCTGAAGACAAAACAAGAACAGGTGAAGCGCCTAGGAGTTTGCAGACGAGACGGATGGTTGCTGACCTCTGAGGGCTGCACATTCCTACCTAAGGAACTCATTTGTCTGACTCATCACGCTCCACACCTGCTCACTGAAAACTGAAGGAATTGCTGTGAGGGGCAAGGTACAAAATATCTGACTTAGGACACTTGGTTGATCTCAGACTGTGCCACCTGCCGGGCTGTGAACTCCTCAGGCCCCAACCAAGGAGCTGCTCCAGGAACCAGAATCAGTGATCAATGACCAGGGGCTGGTTGGGGAATAGATTATACAGAAATAAAACCAGGAACATATGGGTATAAGTACTTGCTAGTTTTTATAGATACCTTTTCAGGAGGGCAGAAGTCTACCATTCAAAGAAGGAGACTGCCAATGTAGTAGCAAAGAATCTTCTGGAAGACATTATACCCAGGTCTGGTTTGCCTACCCTGCTTGAGTCTGACAATGGACCAGCACTCATCTCTCAGATAACTCAATCTCTAGCACAGGTTCTGGGGACCAGTTGGAAATGACATTGTGCATATGGACCCCAGAATTCAGGGAAAGTAGAGAGGATGAATCCAACCCTGAAGGAGACCTTGACCAAATTAACCCTGAAACTGGCGGTGACTGGGTATCTCTCCTACCTTATGCCTTATATAGGGGTAGGAATACCTCCTATACTTTAGGTCCCCCATTTTTTTGAGATCCTATATGGGAGACCCCCTCCCATGCTGCCTAACCTCCAGTCTAATATCTTAGTTGAATATAACCAACCTAAGTTTTTGAAATCCTTGGAAGCCCTCCATAGGGTCCAGAAGCAACTCTGGCCTGCCATCACCAGGTGTATGAATCTGCTCCTCTCCCTAATCCCCACTGCTTTGAACCAGGTGATGAAGTCTGGGTTAAGAGACATAATCACCAGTCTCTGGAACCTTGCTGGAAAGGACCCCACCCTGTGATCCTGACCATGCCTATGGCTGTTAAGGTGGACAGGATCAGGACGTGGATACGCCACTCCCACATTAAGCCTCCCAGGTGAGATAATCCAGCAGTTGAGGTCCCAGAGGAGGAGATACATGCTGCCTCCAGAGAATGCTTGGTGGCTTGTACCTTGGGGCTTACTCTCTTCATTTATGGCTCAGTTGTAAATACGACAGAGGATTTTTATGCTCTAGTACAGCTTGTACCCAGAGTGACTTATTACTCTGGGAAGGATGTCTTCAACCAGCTAGCACCTCCAAACAATTGAGTTAAAAGGGTGGTCATATCCGCTGTGTTACTACGTTCTCTCCTTGATTTAGCTCAGTAAATAGTGGGACATTTGCTTAACAAGTGACAAGTATAAGACCCCAGGTTCAGTCTCTGGAACTGGGGCGGGGGGGTGGCGGGGGGGAAACACACACACACACACACACACAGGCTCTGTGGGTGCTGCTCCACTCAGAATCCCCCAGAGCAGACCCTTCACCCACTTTCTGCTTTGCCCCTGTCCTTCCTTCTTCTCTGGATGGATCATGATGACATCATGTGTCTTCAGGCCTGTTGACTTCCTGCACCTCATCTACCAGTGTGATGGGATGACTAATCTGCACTGCACTTGTGATGGTGGCTTGGTAAGAAATGACAGGCAGGGATAAATTAAAGCCATTTTATTATGGCACCAATAACAATAAAAGCTGCTCCATTCATCATGTTGTCTATGCATTCATCTTAGCTGTCAATCTTTCTCTAATTTTAAGTCCATTCGTCTCTCTGGCTTAGCACCTCTGCCCCCCACCCCCACCCCCAACTCGTGTCTGCTGAAACATTCCATTTGAAGCCTTGGGACTGTTTATCAGAGCCTCAGGATTACATGTGATTTAAAAAGGTGGAACCGAGCTCATGTCTTAGATGTAGCATTAAGGCCTTGAACACTGTACAATTTGCCATCTAATAGCTTGGATACTATTGGATACGAAAGCTTTGACTCACTTGAAGTTGGTGACCAGAACAATCCAAAAAATGCCTTAGGCAACATTTGTGCTTGAAGCTATAATTAGACAGCAAAGACTATAGCCAAAAGAAATGGAAATTTCCAAACTCATCAATTCTAGCCATTTATTAAGGGAAATGGCTGATATTTCTACTGAAAATAATTTATACAAGTTAAATAAACTCATTTACTGTTAAATTGTTTTACCATAAAATAAGCATATTAAAAGATTATACTAAACTAAGAAACACTACTAAAGGATTTGGAAATAAATGAAAACTTGTAAGTCTGCAACTATTTGTCAACTAAATAACAAATACACTAATTCTAATGTTCTGTCTGTGTCATTAGATTGTTTCAAAAGAGCAGATGGTACAAGACACAAATATGGATGTATCTTCTGCCAAATGGTCTTCAGGATTCTATCCATAAAACATTTGTATAATTAAACAAAATAACACAACAAAGTAATTTAGTATCATAAAGTAAATGTAAGAATTGAGTTTTCTTTTCAGTTTTACTAAGGGAATCTATCTGAACATGTCTATGAAAAGTCACAAGAATTAACTAATGTGTTAGGGTAAATAAGCCATCTTGATAGTAACAGACTTTGTTTCTAAATATTGAGCACTAAATATTGAGTTATCAACAAATCTGAAACATGTTAAGAGTAAGTGGAATTAGTCATTGCTGTGATGGAATAAAGCCCCACCCCCACCCCTAAAAGACAACTTTAGGAAGGAGGCCATCTCCTCAGCCTGAGAATTTGGACCTCTGATCAGTAATGGCACTATTAAAGATAATGGAGGTAGGGGGTTGCTGGAGAGCCAGCTCAGTGCTTACGTTCACTGAATGCTCTTCCAGAGGACCCTGATTTGATTCACAGCACCAACATGGTAGCGCACAACCAACTCCAGTTCCAGACGATCTGACGCCCTCTTCTGGCCTCCATGAACACTGCATGCATATAGTGCACAGACATACATACAGGCAAAACATTTACACATAAAATAAAAAATAAACAAAAACTGAAAATTAAAAAAAAAAGAAGAACAATAGGGAACTTTTGAACTTGAATGTATTTTGTGCCATGGGATGGCCATGTGTCTGTGGGAGCCATGGATAGAATGTAGTTGGTTTCCAAGTAAAAGCTTCCCTCTTTGTCTCCCGTTCATGGTGCTGTTTTGAGATGCTTTGGCCTTGTTAAGAGGTTGAAGTGAGTTACTAGGGACAAGCCTCAAGTCGGGATAGCCTGGCCCTATGCTTGTCCTGTCTCTGTTGCTGACTGAGGCTGTTGCTGTCACTCTTCACCTGCTGTGATGGACTGTATCTCCTTGAATCTTAAACCAGAGTAACACCTCCCACCACCACCACCCTCACCACCACCACCACCACCATTACCACCACCACCACCACCACCACCACCACCACCACCACCACCATCACCACCACCACCACCACCACCACCACCACCACCACCACCACCATCACCACCACCATCACCACCACCACCATTACCACCATCACCACCACCACCATCACCACCACCACCATCACCACCACCACCACCACCACCACCACCATCACCACCACCACCATTACCACCATCACCACCACCACCACCACCACCACCACCATCACCACCACCACCACCACCACCACCATCACCACCACCACCATTACCACCATCACCACCACCACCACCACCACCACCATCACCACCACCACCACCACCACCACCACCACCACCATCACCACCACCATCACCACCACCACCATTACCACCATCACCACCACCACCATCACCACCACCACCATCACCACCACCACCACCACCACCACCACCATCACCACCACCACCACCACCACCACCATCACCACCACCACCATTACCACCATCACCACCACCACCACCACCACCACCATCACCACCACCACCATTACCACCATCACCACCACCACCACCACTACCACCACCACCATGACGTTGTTTCTGGTCAGGAATTTGACCACGGCAATGAGAAAAGCAACAATCTGCATACAGACCTTTAAAGGATACTTTCCATCAATCGTTTAGCCTAGCCGGGAGCTAGATGTCAATTATTTTATAGGTTTCAGAGGAACTGTAGAAGGGAGAGTGGATTGGTTTATCATTCCCTCTGTGTTGAGGGTCTCCCTGGGAACTTACATATTGGACTCTTGATCTCCAAAGATACCTTAATGATATTTGATCTTGAGAAACCATTTGAATTAGGTGGGGTCCCCACAAAGAAGATGGTGGCTTTATAAGAAAGCAAGTGCTGACTAGCTTGCTGTGTCTTGCCATGTGACAATCCCCACAGGGTTGTACAGCAACAGGCCTGTGCCAGATGCTGGCACCTTCGCATTGCACTCCCTGACAGATCTTTGACCTAAATAAACTTCCATTCTTTATGAGCTGTCTAGTTGGACGTATTCAGTCATTACAGTAGAAAACAAAGGCAACCCCGCTAGCCGAAAGCCCCTCCCCCAGTCCCTCTCTGCCTGCCCCAGTCCCCAAGTCTGATACAAGAAGCCCCATCACCTCTATCTAACCAGTGGCTGGTGGTCTCTGAAGTTCTACCGGACACAAAGTTCCCATGATGCTCATTGAGCTGGTGTGCTTTGCAGTGTTTGTGTCTTCTCTTCCTAGGCACTTCGCCACTCTCATAATGTTCTCTTTGGCTTTTTGTCGGTGTTGTTCTCTCAGGTCTTACCTTCTGTGCCCATCTGAATGTCTCTATCGCTCTGGTCACCTTAGCTAAAATGATAATACTCTTTGTTTTGCTACTTTAATAACAAAACAGAGTTTATAGCCCCAGGCTGGCCTTGACCTCTCAGTCATTCTCCTGTCTCAGCCTTCTAAGTATTAGATTATAAGCACAAAGACTGTGCCTCCTGGCAAAGAATTTCATTTAAAAACAATTTCACTAGCAATCCACAGACACATAATTATGGTAGACGCACAAAGATTGGTTATGATGCTTCATTAAGAAACAGAATTACTTCTCTTTACATTCTAGGGGTAAGAAGCATAAGTGACGCAGCAAGAAAATTATTTCCGAATGATATTTATTATTGAACTAATTAATGGGAAATTGGCCCAACAAATAAAACAGTTTTGAGCTGTTCCAACAATATTCTCCATAACTATTAAAATTTTGCTCTTGAAGACTAATCACAAAAAAATTACTTCAACAAGAATGACTAAAGAAGAGGTATGCCTACGTAAAACACGATCTGACTACGCAAAATACAACACATAGGAACTGTCAGTGGCATCTCTGTATTATATTATAGATAATTTTTTCTTTCATATAGTTTTTATTTCTTAAATTTTTACAATTAATATATATTACTCTGCAATCAAGAAAAATAGACACAAAATAAACTATTGATTCTATAGCTTTTGATTTCAATAATAAATCCAGATGTATAAAGAATACCACAGCAAAAGCTGGTCATTCATGAGGAAAACCATAGCACATGGCAAGATGAAGAATAACAAGGTGATGAGATGTGCAGTGTGACCCTGTGTCAGCAAGGGTAACTTAACTATGCCTGCTATGACTGATTTATCTTGCCTGATCTGGTATCGGCTTATCTATAAGACCACTCAGGTGTAGCACAGAGACTTTCCCGGTGAGAGTCAGTAAGACTTAGGGTACTGGGTGTGGAAGGAGAAGACCTAATTAGCCCTTTCTACAGAAGTCAGTAGCATGATTGGTGTAAAAGCTCAAAGAGAGGCTACTTCAAAGAAGTACAGAACCTACAGAAGCACATAGTAGGTCTCACTGGTCACAAAGACATGTTCCCAGTGTGCTCACACTGGGTAGCTGTCAGATCTACTAAGAAATTTGAACATCACTGCATCCAAGCATTGACAGCATATTCTGAAGAAGCCACAGAGACATTCTTTAGTTTGAGTGAGAGCTCATCTTTCTTCCTGTGAGAAAGGTCATCGCATTCATTCTGAGGTCTGTTCAAAGATAAAAAGATGTTCAATCAAATCACTCAGGTTGCTCATTAAAAAAAAAAATCCCTTCTTCCCTCAAACTGCTGCAGTGCATTGCAGTGCAGTTTCCGAATCCAAAGAGGTGAGCAGCTCAGGACTCATCTTTATTTTTTGCAAACATTCATCAAAGGATTCTCCAATGTGAGGGCTCTGAAAAAGAAAGTTGGTAAGAGAAAGCCCTCTAGGATCTGGGGTTTAGGGCACACCTCAGAAACATTCACAGGAATATAAATGTCCATAATGTGCTTTTTAAGTGCATTTGTAAATTGATATTAGCAGCATTTGGTAGGAATGGTGTTTTTTAACGGGCTGTTCTGGCCTTGGGGCTCCTGGCCGTCTGTCTCTACTAGATATTTCTCTACATCGCCTTGTAAAACTGGATCAGGTCAAGTTCATGTGTGAAGATGGCAATTGAGAGAGTGTGACTTCCAAAAACATGTGAATTTAAAAATGGACACGGATAAACAAGTTCCGAAAGTTGTTCTTCAAACTCCTGTCTGTCTGTCGTTGTTATCACTACGGTATTCCATGTCTTCCACACTGGGTATAGTAGAAACTGTGGTGAGTAGAGTCCCGTAATTGCCACAAAAAGAGAGCAGAATCAGATACAGTCCACCATGAAATATTTTATAATCACCAATACCTGTTTAAAACCTCTACCATCCATGACAAAAAAGGTTTTCTAGAATCCAAATGTGTGTACAATGCGGCTTCACAACACGGAGAGGTCCAAACAGCAGATGGCTGATGGCGTGTGCATCTTGATCCCAAAGCGAGTGGCCCGGCAGACGTTCACTCTACTTATAACTTCTCTTGCCTTTCTTGGAGTAATGAAAAATAAGAGCGAGAGAAATAATAAAAGCAAAAACAAGAAACGAGATGAAGACCAGCAAAGACTTCCGTGTTTGAAAAAAGCCACATTCGGTGCACTCGGTGTATTCTTCTGGGCAAAACCTTCCCAGTGTTCCAGAACCCAGGAAGCCATTGTTGTCAATAATTTTCCTGTAATGTTTCATAGACGGTTTGGGCTCGAACCGACTCGCAGCAAAGCGATAAAAGCCAGACTTGGGAGCCGAGCGATCGCTAAGCGAATACGCAAAGTAGCCACAAAGGTTGATGGTGTCCAACACATAGGCTAGAGAAGAACACAGGGCACAAGAGGGTTGACTGTAATATTTTATATACAACTCAGCCCTTTTCTACACTCTTGGCGGCTAATGAAAAGCCAGGATACCATTCAATAACACTTGAGACTCATCAGATTTCACTGGGAAAGGTTTTACACAAGAGCAAATAGGCAAACACCAAGGCAATGTGGCAATGCACAACACACGCAGTTAAGATGGCTGTGGGGACAGCTGCACCATTCACGACAGGTATGAGATGTCTATCAATAGATAAGAGAATAACAAAACTGTACATAAAGCAAGGCACGTGTACAAACATGAAGAATGAAAGGGTGCCGTTTGCAGGAAAATGGATCCAACTTAGACTCAGACAAGGATTGTACATTTTCTTTTACAGCTCATTGGTTACATACATACACACATAAACACAGACACGTGCTGGTGCATGCTCACGATGACATGAAATCAGTAATTATAGGATTATGAGTGCTGAGAAAGAGATCTAAATTGAGGAGATTCGAGAACAAGAGAGGGTAAAGGAAAAAAAGGATCAAACAAGCAATTTCCTTACACATCATATACATATACACACATTACACATATACACACACATATACACATATACACATACATATACACATACACATATACACACATACACATATCACATACACACATACACACATACACATATAAACATACACACATACACATATACATATATACTCACATATACACATACACATATACATATATACATACACATATACAGATACACATATACATATACACACATGCACATATATATACATACATATATACAAACATATATACACATACACATATATACATATACACACATACATATACATATATACACATACACATATATACATACATATATACACATATACATATACACATATACTTATATACACATATATACATATACACATACATACATGCACACATATACACACATACATATAAACATATATACACATACACATATATATACACATACACACATACATATACACAAACATATATACATATATATATGCATACATATATACACATACACATATACACACATACACATATGAGGCAAGAGATGTTCTGGTACTCTGGGCACTCTGGATGGTGTCCTTACAATATCCCTATGCCCTCTTCTATGAGTTTCCCACAGCCTTAGGTAGAGAAGTTACATTGTAGATGTATCAGTCGAGGTTTAGCACCCTGAGATCATCTGTCCTAGACATGATAGGGAAAGTGTGCACATGAAGTCTGGCTCTTTAAACAAGACCTGCACAGCAACACCATCAGTTGACATGCCAACACCAGTGGGAGAAATCTCACAAAGCCCCACTCCTAAAAGAAGAGCTACAGGCACTCAGTGGCTGCTGAGAGAGACTCAGTCTTTGAGGTTAAGCTCCCTGATAGGTTATCCAGTTCCAAGTGGCATATGCATGTACATATCAGCAACATTAAATGGACTTGGTAGGGTGTGTGTGTGTGTGTGTGGTGTTATGTATGTGTGTGGTACATGTGTGTATGTGTGTGTGGTATGTGTAGTGTGTATGTGTGGTATGAGTATGGTGTGTTACGAGTGTGTGTAATATGTGTGTTACATGTATGTGTGTGTGGTATTGTGGTATGTGTGGTATGTGTGGTGTGTGTGTGTGTGTGAGTGGAATGTGGTTTGTATGTGTGTTTAACAATCATAAACAAAGAAGTCATAGAATTTGAGAGGGAGTGGGGACACAGAAGGAATTATCAAGGGAAGGAAGAGGGAGGGACAGAAATGACACAAACACAGTACTCATGCATGAAATTCTCAAAAAAAAAAAAAAAAAACCTAAATGATTTTTTAAAAGAGTGTAAATGTAACAGGAAAGCCAAGGATAATAATCTGGGGGGGGGGGGGGGAGGAAGAAGAGAAGGAGAAGGAGGAAGAGCCCTATCAAGAGATAGAGGGGGACAAGGGAGGACAGAGGCAGACGTGAATGGAAGCAATCTATAATGAACAAAATCTCATAAGGAAGGAACTCTGTTATTTTCTATGCTCACAAAAACAATTTTAAAAAGTAGGAAGAAAAAAATGTTAAAGAAAAGCAAAAAAAGAATGGAAGGAAGGAAGGAAGGAAGGAAGGAAGGAAGGAAGGAAGAAAGGAAGGAAGGAAGGAAGGACAGACAGACCTGGGGTCCTTTGAGGCAGAAGACAAGAGGCTAGGCTTTGACAGATGCAGGACAGTGCTAAGGACTCCTGTCTCCACCCCACCCCCCTCACCCGTCACCGAGCATGGCTCTTTCAGGGAAGATCGCTGTCTTTAGTTCTACTTCGGGATGGGCAGTGATTTTCTCTCCATCAAGAACTATACACGCACTTTTGGACTGGGACAGCGTGAGGAAAAGATGTAGCTACTAGTGTCTCTTGGCTTATATGGTGAATCCTGGCAGGTTCGCCACCAGAAGATTTAGATTTAATATGGTTTACAAGATTAGCATTCTAGTTGTTGCACCCAGAGACTGAGTTACTATTGTCTCTGAAAACAAAAACAAAAACAAACAAACAAAAAAAAACAGAACAGTATACGCTCTGATGGTGACAGCGTTTCTGGGACTGAGGGGGAGGGGTCTCACCTTTCAGAGCCTCATTCACATAATTCTTAATATAATACATCCTCAATGAGTCTTGCTCGGCGTGGGGATCGTCATCGATGCCATTGGCTGTCACATACATCGGGAGGTCTCCGTACTTGAACCTTAGCCAGTTGAGTGCTTTGCGCAGCCCCCAAGGCACCACTGCCACCTGACTGGGAGAGTTGAGCCATGTGATGTCAGTCATCTCCTGCACCTCCAGGTAATCGTTGTATTTCATCGGATCTTCCTTCTCCCAGTCTACCAGGATGGTGGTGTAATGGCTCACCGCCAGGAAGTCAAAGGAACCCCGGATTAGCTTTTTTTCTTCATCGGTGAAATAGGGCAAAAGAAAATTGTTTTTTTTGGTTCAGCCAGTCTCTCATGACTCGTGGATAATCTCCGGAGCCGAAAATAGGCTCCGCCAACCAGCCTATATCAAATTCCAAAACTCTCTCGGCCACTTCTTTGTCCTTTTGTGAGAAAGGGCAGGCTGGTTCGATCCAGTCAGCCTGCAAGGCGATGGATATTTTGCCTTTCTGCACGGCCCTAAACTTGTTATCGTACAGGTGCCAAGCCAAGGCATGAGCTTTCAGAAGGTGGTGCCCGGCACGGTAGGTCATGTTCCTCGTGTTTGGCTCGTTCATGGTGATCCAGAACTTGACCCAGTGGCCCAGCTCTTTAAAGCACAAGTTTGCATAGTCTGCAAACGCCAGGGCAGTGTGCGGGTTCTCCCAGGCTCCGTGTTTTGCAAGGGCATGTGGCAAGCCTTGGTGCGGGGCTGCTGGTTGCCACAGGGCCACCACTGGAGTGATGTTGGCATGCATCAGCTCGCTGACCATGCAGCGGTAGAAGTGCAGCACCGTGTGGTTCACTTGTGTCTGGTTACCCAGAGGCAAGATCAGGGCCCAGTCCAGGGAGAAGCGAAAGTGGGTGACCCGCATTTCGCGAAGTAAGGCTATCTGAGGCCGGATGGCAGAGAAATCAACACAGTAAGGTTTTCTCTTCTTGGCTACAACCCCGTCTACTTTAATAAGCCTCTTACTGTGATGCACATCCCACAGATAGACATTCGGGTCAGTAAACTGAGACAGAGTGGTGTCCACCTACAAAGAACCGAGCAACTGTTAGCTACTTGGGCAGACCCGAAAAATGCAGGCATAACTTCAACAACTCTAGCAAGCAAGAGGTGCACAATTAGACTCTCTCCACTTGAATGATTAAATGGCTGTTCCCAAGAAAGAGAGCATTCTTCTTAAAAAAACAAAACAAACAAAAAACCCCAATGCATGTAATATATTACCCATAGTTCCTGTTAATTCAAACTCTTAGATTAAGATATTTTTAAATCTAAACTTTGTCACTTCAGATAAAAGACACTACTGATTTCTATTCACAGACAGTATGTAGAATACAAGCAGAGAATATTTTATTGTTTAACTTCAATTAAAAAAAATTATGTAGCCTCGGCTGGTCTCTCCTGCCTCAGCCTCTTGAATGCTGAGATTACAGGTATGTATCCCTGCAACTGGTATAGATGTTTTGCTTTTAATGTAAGAAGCCACAAATTATATAACACTGATTTCTATTTATTTTTAAAGGTATACTTATTTTAGTTTATGTGTATGAGTGTTTTGCCTACATGCATGCATGTGTACTATATGTGTGCAATTGCCATAGAGGCCAGAAGAGGGCGTCAGATCTTCTGAAACTGGAATTACAGATGGTTCTGAGCCACCATGTGGGTGCTGAGAATCAAATAAGGTCCTCTGCAAAAAGCATTCAGTGCTTTTAACCACTGAGTCGTCTCTCCAGTCCTAACACTGCTTTTAAGCAAACAAAAACAAATTTGTTTAAAAAAATAAGCAATTTAGAAAATTTGCTCATGAGTAGTTTGAAGTCAGAAAATGAAGTGGCATGTGTTACTAAACCGTGCTTGCTAAAATTACAATCTGTATTGAGGTTTGTTTTGGTTGCCAAGCATGTGTAACTCTTGCTTTGTTTTGGCTTGAGAAATGATGAGAAAACTTAGATAACACAGCTGGGCAGTGGTGGCACACGCTTTTAATCTCGGCACTCTGGAGGAAGAGGCAGAATTCAAGGACAGCTTGGTCCACAGAGTGAGTTCGAGGACAGCCAGGGCTACACAGAGAAACCTCAGAAAAACCAAAATCAACAACAACAACAACAAAAACCAAAACAACTAAAACTTTGATAACATAACGTGATGATTTAAAAGTATGCAGAGACCGTACCGTCATTGATCACAGGGAAACTTTTAAAGTGTGGCTTTACAGTTTGACTCTTCTCATCATGAAATATGTAAACCTCCAAAAATGAAGACCGCCTCTGGGAAATGTAGGCCAGGTGTGCAAGCAGCATCAGAAAATCTGCTTGCACAGAAAGGGACAGCCCACCTCACAGTGGCAAGCTAAGCTGGATTTTGCTCTGAAATAGTCCTGTGGGAACAGGTGCCTCCATCTGCCCTTCCCATAAAAGAAGGGAGTCTGGTGAACCCTGTTCTTGAATCTCCAGGTTTTGTCAGGTGTAAGCATGTTGTTCTCCAAGGGGCAGGGCAAGTGCTGTGTTTACAAAGGAGAGCAGTAATAAAATAAATAAAACAGGGTCTGAGGGAAACTGCCTTTCTGGAGACCCATGGCTCACCCACACACATTTCCAATGCTGAGGGAATTGGTCATAAGTCCTCTTCCACCGCCTAGCGCCCACAAATGCTTCTCAGTCTCAGCTTCACAAGAGAGAATACTTACCTGTGTAGTCTTTGAAGGTTCAAGTCTTCAGAGCCAGAGACAACTTTTTTGGATTATTTTTATTCAACTTGGAATGAACTAAATTCATAACTTCTCTACCAGAACCATCCCAGAATAACAATTTTTACTGAGTCTAACTAAAAACAAGTATGAAGGACCGTGTAAGATTGCGGGTGGTGGGGTCAGTTCTCCAAACTAGGAAAGCCGTGGAAATGAGTGTGCCGGCAAAAAAGTCCCCCTAACTTACAGCAGTTTACTGCCTTAGGCTTTACGAAAAAGTAAGAATAGGTATTTGAGGAAGGATGAGTAAAAAACACATATTTAATCTGTTATTGAGAAAAATTTCTCCTCACAGGGGTGAACAACCATGACGTGCCATGTTGTGTGTAATCTGCTTCACTTTGGTCAACTAACACCACCAGTAGTTATGAACACATTCAGGAGCGGGGACACAGAGTTTATCTAAACAAAGTGACCCCCATGTGAATATGTGAATATACTCAGCTACAAACTTCTAACAGGTGGTGTGTAGCTAGGGACACACACACACACACACACACACACACACAAACACACACAGAGTTTTGTTTTTGTTTTTTAAGACAGGGTTTTTCTGTGTAGCCCTGGCTGCTTTGAAACTTGCTCTGTAGACCAGGCTGGTCTCAAACTCACAAAGATCCCCCTGCCTCTGCCTCCCAAGTGCTGGGATCAAAGGCGTGCGCCACCACCACCTGGCTTAGTGGGATATCTTTAATTACTTGGGTGATTTATGCCGAAACTCCTGAGTATGGAGCACTAACCAAGAGGGAAAAGAGAAACTTTAGGGTTTAAAAAACAAATCCCTTCTCAAAGCGTCTTGGTGCAGTGAACAGTGGTTAACATAAAAACTCACAACTCTGGAACCATCTGAGGACAGAAAGGTTGTCAGAGCAGAGGCTGGGGAGGACCAGAGATAGCATCTTTCAGCCGTGACAGAATCCATTACACTCATGAACTCACAGCATCTGGGGTTGTCTACACAGAACCAAGGCAGTCAGCATGTTAACATAAAAAAAAGGAAGGAAGAAAGGAAGGGAAGAAGGGAGAGAGGGAGGGAAGAAGGAAGGAAAGAAGGAAAGAGATGAAAGGAAGAGAAGGAAATAAATAAATAATAAATAAATAAAGGTCTTGAGCACCCACTCCTGCATCGCCACGCCATGGATAGATAATGGCTTCTAGGTCAGGGAGAGTCCATTTCCCCTAAGGATGTAGGTCTTGGTAGGTGAGCCACAGTCCAGTGGATGCCCCACCGGGGTTACAGGGGCAGTACAAATCACTGTAAAGGTCCATTTGAAGAGGAGTAGGGGACAATGTGAAGTTTGGGGGTTGGAGAGATATAGATGGGTCTTCCGAAAGAAGTGAGGGGATAATAGGAGGAGGTTACTATGATCCAAATTTACTACAGAGTCCCCAAATAATTAATAAAAGCATTCTTTAAGAAAATCAATTCTTGAGACATTAACATGATATAATGTAGAAGGGCTGAGTACTGCTTGTCACAAAGACACCCAGCTCACGCTGAGAGAACAAAGAAGGCATTCTGACTCTGTCAGCCTGGGAGTTGTCTTGAGAGGAGCTCTGAGGACACAGAGGAAAGCCAGCAGTGTGGACAGACAGAAGTAAGCCCTAGCTGCAGCCTATTCCCACCAGGGAGCTTCTGGAGCGTTTCCATCCACAGTGGGGTTGACAGGGACTTTGTGGTTTGGTTGGGTTCACAGAGGAAGCAGAGGGCCTTGAACATGTAGCAGGTCAGACACCCTGTGTAGATGATCTCAAAGGACAGTACAGCCAGAGAGAGGGTCTGGGGCCACACTGCATCGCTGACGTCAGATAAGATCCAGCCTTAAGGACTAGGTGGTGTGACTCAGAAACAGTGACTAGCAGGTACACGGCCCTGCAAAATGAATAGATAACAAAATCCAAACCAAAACAAGACTTCTCTCCCCATTCTCTATTCACTACCATGATTTTGGTTCTGATTGAGATTGCCCTTCTGTTTCAAGCACATCAAACAAAACCCTAGCACTCACTCCCAAAGTGAAGACACAACCCATCTTCAGGGAACAGGGTAAGGGGAAGATGGCTTTCCGCACACAGCCCTGCCTTGCTGCACAGACGAAAGTCAGAATACTGACTGTACTTGAAGTCACTCGGCAGACTCCAGCTGATATGCCAGGTAATGTGTATGAGCCGCCAGTGCAGGGACATGGCCAGCAGGGACCCCTCAAGAGGAAAAGAACTACAACAAAGACCAGGAACCATCTAATCTACTCCTGGCCCCAGCAAAGTTATGGAGGGAGAGGGTTGTAGGACACATTTATCTTCCTCCTCTTTCTCCAACGTCTCCATATCTGCCACGTAAGAGCCTACCTAAACTTCACTGTAGACTCTGACGAATTAGGATAGGACATTCCAGATCGCCTTGTGCTGAGGGAGAAGGAGGGACACGGAGCAGGAACATACTCTCACACTGAGCAGGATGGGGCTGATGTGGTTGTGTCTCTGGCTCTCAGACGTCCTCATGGTGTTGGCTAGCACCCCATCAGTTCTAGCAAACCTGAGAGAAGAGAGTTAAAGAGCCAAGGCTGATTTGGGCTCATGGTTTTGGATGCTCTGGTTGATAGTCAATGGGCCTCATTGTTTGGGGGACTGTGGTGAACTGTCACACCACAGTGGGGGACACAGAGTATGACAAACTGCTCACGTCATGATTAAATGGGGGAAGAAGGAAGAGAAAGGGGCTGGGGTTCTACTACTGTCTTCTAGGACGTCCTTTGTCCTAAATACCTCTTCCAGTAGACCCCAGTCCCTCATTGTTCAACTAGCTGTCAATAGCCCCAAGCTGGAAAACAAGACCAGAGCCATCCCAGGCCTCAATACAGCTCCATTCAACACTGCTCACCTAACTTTTGAAGGTAAGGAGAGGACTTAGGTCCAAAATCACCTCTAGATTGAGTTACATAGTCTAAGAGCCAAAAGACCATCATACATCAACAGGGGCAGAAATGCATCAAGGATAGACCATGTACTTTCAAACAAAAAGAAAGCATTTTGATATCTACAGGAAATAAAAACCCCATTCATACAAGAAAGCCTCTCCTTGGACCTAAGCATTTTTCTGCATGTTTCTTTTGAAGTTATAACTTGCAGCCATCCTTATGGGCTAGAACAGTGGTTCTCAACCTATGGGTCACAGTCCTGTGGGGGCCAGTTAAGGCCATCAGAAAACACAGATATTTACATTACTATAGAAGTAGCAAAATTACAGTTATGAAGTAGCAAGAAAAATAATCGTATGTTTGGGGGGGCGGGGTCACTACAACATGAGGAACAGTATTAAAGGGTTGCAGAATTAGGAAGGTTGAGAACCACTGAGCTAGAATCCAACACGCTAAACCTCAAGATCTGACTATAGATACCGAACTTTTGTCTTCCTCACGAGGTTAAACCAGCAACCCACACAGGGTTTTCTACACAATAGGCAGCCAGCAAGTGCTTACACAAAGTATTCAGTCAAACCACAAGAAGCAAGTCGCTTTAAAACTGGGGAAAGTAAAAAAAAAATGGTTTTGAGGACTTCCTACACTGATGCTTAATAAATAGTAATTGATCATTTTGGAGCACCTCGGTGCTATCAACAAATCATTAAAACAATGGTTTGCTCTCTTGAGATGTTTTCTCCAAGCCTGGAGTGGGGCATTTCCGGTGAGGAGGGATCTGCTAAATGCTCCGGCCGCGTTCACAGCAGCTTCCCTGAGATTCCCTGAGATTCTATGTTGAATCTTATTCATGAGAAACTTAACTTCCTGAGCAGGGATCCCAACCATAATACTAAAGGAAAGTGCCTTATCTTTGTATTGTCTTAACAGAGCTTACATATTCATGCTTCGATCTGTTTCCCTTTGGACCTAATGAAGAGCCAGCGCAAGATGTAGATTGAAAGATGTTTGAAGACTGAAGCATTCTGGACTATGTAGTTCACAAGCTCACTAGGGACCCTTGTTTGGCTCAAAGTCCCGATGCTGCAGCTGTACCATGGCAAGAGCTTAGTGAGGAAGCACGAGGCTTGCTGATACTGCTGATGGGTTTTGTAGGCTGACTTACTTGAATGTAGTTGTCAACAACTCCCCAAGCAAAGTCACAGGGAAATGTCCCTTCAAGGGGCTGGTTTTCAGGTAATGGAGGGAAGCCGTTATTCTCTATCAGCTTTTGGTAGAATAAGGCCGAAGACTTAGGCAACAACTCCTTCTCCTGACTCAGAAAGTCGACATAGAAGAGTCCTCGCCGGATGCTGTAGCCCCTGTGCCACTCAAAGCCATCCATGAGGGACCACGCAGTATACCCAATAACATCGACCCCATCCAGTTTGATGGCTGCAGAGGGAAGAGAGGACAAGAGCGGTGTCATTCCCCACTGGGCTTTGTGTGACTCGGAGCAGAAATGGGTTTTTCCACTTAAAGACGCAAGGCAAGGGGCTAGAGAGACGGCTCAGTCCAGGTTTGGTTCTCAGCCCCCACATGGTGGTTCACCACTGTTAACTTCAGTGTAAGGGATCCAACGCCCTCTTCTGGCCTCTGTGAGCATTGCATGCATGTGGTGTACATACACACATGCAGGCAAAAATGCACATACATAAATAAAAATAAGTAAAATCTCAAAAAAAAAAAAAAAAAAACAAAACAAAACACAAAAATGAAATACATAAACAATTCAGGTGTAATGCTTCTTGTTTGGTAAACTTTTTTTTCTTGTTCACAAAAGGCTCTCATCAAATCTAGAGAACTCCCCCCCCCCCCCCGCCCCCAATGACTTCAAAGACAGTTTTACCTCCACAGTAGCAGTCTCTTGTTCCCAGAGGTGCTAGGATGGTTTGTTGTTCCTAACCTGGGCACCTAACATTGTGACTTGTGTCTTCTTTTTCCTGTGCTGTGGATGGGACCAAAGGCTTTAGGGTGCCAGGCAAGTATGCTACCCCTGACCCACTTCCCTAGTCTTTAAAGTTCAGTTTATCCAAATCATATGAATATTCCTTTTGCTTTAAAAAAAGCATTTTGTTGTTGAAAGAGGAAGCTAGTGGTGGTTATAAATGATCAACATACATTGAATAAATGTATGGAAATTTCAAAGAATAAAAAAATTAAAGAAAAAGCATGTTATTCAGCTAAAACAACTGAACTGGAAATGGAGAGAACTAGATAGTCTGAGATTTTTAATACTGTGTTATATAATCTAGCAATGTAGATGAGAGACTATGAGTCTACTGATTTTAAATATGAATCTTGTTTTGTTGTCTTATCAGAAAATTATCAAGGTTTCTTTTATGAAACTTGAAAAATTTAGTTTCGGAAGGGCCCAAGTGAGAGCAGAGTTACTTTAAATACATTCTCCTGCTGCTTAAATTATCCACATTGTGACAAAAATGATATAGCCACATTTTGCAGATAGGCTTAAAAGGTATATGTGGTATGGTGTGTGTGTGTGTGTGTGTGTGTGTGTGTGTGTGTGTGTGTATGATATGTGTGGTGGATGTTATGTGTGATGTGTGTTGTGGTATGTGATGTGTGTGGTGTGTAATGTGTGTGTATGTGTATATGGTATGGTGTGTGTGATGTGTGCATATATGATATATATGTGTGTAATGTGTGTATATGATATGTATATGTGTGTAATGTGTGTATATGGTACAGTGTGTGTGGTATGTGATGTGTATGCATGTGTATATGGTATGGTATGTGTGTGTGAAGTGTGCATATATGATATGTATATGTGTGTAATGTGTGTATGGTACGTGGTGTGTATGTATGTAGGGGGTCTAGGTGTGTAGGAGGGTGTATGTGGTGTGTGAGCGGGTGTGTGTGGGAGTGTACATTTGTGAATTTTGGCAAACAACAGGAATTTTACTTGAAAGCCTACCTTTTAAGGTTTCCATTATGAACTTCTTGAGGTAATACATGTATTTGGCATCATCTTTTTTGGTGGTCCCTGAGACAAACCAGCCATTTTCCACAATAAATATTTGAGGGTGGTTATATTCCAGATCTATCCAAGACAGAAGCTGCCTCAGGCTGGGAGACTCCAATTGGCGGAACTTCATGTTAGGGTCCAATAGTTGAAAGCTCAAGGTTGGTCCAAAGGAAAGAGCAAAAAAGTCAGCAGTTCCTCTGATGAACCTCTTCTCAGATTCAGTAAAGTCGGGCAGAAGAGATGAGAGGTTGTTCTTCATACTCTCTGGGTAGTCACCATCGATAAATATGGGTTTGGCAAACCAGCCTAGCACAAAGTCAAGAGACTTCTGGCATTCTCTGATGTTATGGTCAGTCATTCTTCGAGGATTGATCCAATGGGAGCTTAAAGCAATAGACACCAGGCCTCTCTGAGTGGGGCGGAAAGAAGTATTGTAGAGATGCCAGATTTTGGCATGAGCCTATGGAGGAAAAAAAACAAAAACAAAAAACAAAAACAAAAACAAAAACCAAAAAACATGGTGAATTTCTCCCTGATTGAGAGGAAGCATGCAGTATTTACTGGATTCCCAGTCCCACTGATGCCTGATTTTCATCTGACCTAACGCAGTGACTAGCCCACAATACAACAACCAGCTAAAGCCAGTAAGTTATTTCGAGGAAGGCCACCCTGCAGAGAGCTGCCACCATGATCTGAGAGATTTCCAGTGTGTTTTAGCAGCCAGTGGAAAAATGTAAAATCATTGTATTGAATGGATAGTTACAATTCACATTGGAAAATTTAATAAACTAAGAATTTGTTAGAATACTCACTGTTAAGTTATCTTTGGATTATGTACTTTTTAATTTGTGGGCTTGAGGGGAAAAAAGAACCAACCTCCCATCTGTGGCCGTACCAGGAATTTCAAAATAGGATTATGTGTTTTATCCTAGGAGACTAGGAGTTTCCACATAGACTCCAGTTGTTGGAGAGTCAAACTGATTGTTTCTCATTTGTCTGTCGTCCCCAAAATTCTAACGCATGTTCTCACAAATTCTGTCTTCTCTGTGAATCAGCCCAAGACATTGAAAGATGAAGCTTAGTATCTTGGCCCACTATCCAGAGTGCTGAGACAATGCTGGCTTCTTGAAAGTGCAAAGGACAAGCCAAGAACAAGAGACAACTAAGTACAGCTGTGAAGACATGGGCTGGTGAACCTGGGCCAGGAGTCCCTTGTAAAGCTGCTTGCTATAGCCAGTGCTGTGCTTCCAGAAACCCCAGCTGACCCCTGACTGTTCATCTGTTTCTTTTTCACTTAACAGACATAGAAGCAAATCTGGGTTTTATTTCCTCTTTACCTTTGAACTCCTTGATTGATTCTTCCTATTGTCCTACAAATACAAGGGCTGTCTGTTGGCCTTCTATTCCCCCAACACACATTTGGAAAACTCTACCCCCAATTGCTGCTTGGTTCTGTGTAGTTTCCAGAATGACCGATCCAATTTTCCTCTCACCCCGAGAGCCAGAGGATCTTCTGCTCACTACTCCAAATAGTCTTTTTTTATTTTCCTCAAATATTTTGTCTGAGCTCAGCCATCTAAGAATGGTCTCCTCACCCATCCTCCAAGTTCAGCAAACTGTTCAACCAAGTAAATTTGTTTGTTTCTCAGGTTGACTTTTTAAAACAATATGGCTCCCTTTGCCAAGTGCAGTAATATCTCATGATCCGTAGCAGCTGTCTACAAGCTAAAAAAAAAATAAAATAAAAATAAACCAGGCCTGCCTGGGCTGTAGAGTGAGGCCTGTCTCTAGACCTTTACAGAGGAAAAGAGGGACTGGAAGGGAGGGAGGAAAGCCACACTGAAGATACTGCTCAGAGTGTTCGTGAAAGGACCTAGGTTTACTTCATCTGGGAGACAAACAAAAAGCATTAAAGAAAAGAAACGAACCCCCATTTTGTGCAACAATACAGATTAATCTAAAAGTTATCGTCCAGAGCCAGGACACAAAGACACTCTCATAGCTGAGGGACTCCATTTGTAAGCCTCCACATTAGTGTCTAATATCAGGAAGCAGAACAGTGGTTGCTTGTGGAGAGGCAGGGCCGGTGAGGAGTTACAGGAAGTTTTATATGGTAGTGGGCGGGTTCTGTGTCTCTCTAGGGGGACTTGTCACACAGATGGGCATTGGTAATGACAAAACACCAACCAAAAGCAACCCCCCCACCCCCCACCCCCACCCCACCCCACCCCAGAAGGGAAAGGGTTTATTTGGCTCTCAGGTTACAGTCCATTATTGAGGGAAGACAAAGCAGGAACCTGGAGGCAAGAACTGAAGCCAACTTGCTGGCTTACTCAGCTAGCTTTTCGATAGAGCCCAGGCCTACCTGCCCAGAAACAGTGCTGCTTATCACGAACTGGGCCTTACTACGTCAATACAGCAATGCCACACAGACAAGGCCACAGTCAAGCTGAGGAAGGCAATCTCTCAACTGAGATCCTCTCTTCCCAAGAGTCTTAGGCATCCCACACGGACTTGCCAAAACTCATAGGATTGTGCAGTGAAATATAAAGACTTATGGAGAAACAGGTTGTGAGTATATTGCTAGTCATAAAGTTACTCAGAGATGTTCATTGTCTAGGATTGACATGACAAGAAGCATTGATTTTTTTTTTCTCTGTGTCTTAGGGTTTTACTGCTGTGAAGAGGCACCATGACCAAGGCAACTTTTATAAAGGACATTTAATTGGGGCTGGCTTACAGTTTCAGAGGTTCAGTCCATTATCATCATGGCCAGAAGCATGGTAGTGTCCAGGCAGACATGGTGCTGAATAAGAAACTGAGAATTCTGTATCTTGATCCAAAGGCAGCCAGGAGAAGACTGTCTTTTCTGCACTGGATGGATCTTAAGCCTAGGACCTCAAAGCCCACCCCATCAGTGGACAGTGACACATTTCCTCCAACAAGGCCACACCTAACAAAGATACACTTCCTAACAATGTCACTCCTTGTGGGCCAAGCATTCAAACACATGAGTCTATGGGGGCCGAATCTTTTCAAACCACAATACTCTGAAACATAAATTTAACTCTGCAAATTCGTTAAACTTTGTTTTTAATTACAGGTGTAGGCTTCGATTTTTCACAACCTACTTTAATAAGGGTTCTCAAAAGTTTCAACACTCCCCTTGCCCACCACCCAAAGGTAGGAGAGAAAAGATGGATAATAGGACAAGGGGATGTGGACCTGTTTAGAAGCAGTTCTTTGGGGCAATCTCAGTCTTCATTGTCAGGATACCAGCAGTCCAGTTCAATAGTGTCACCAAACATGGATCAGCATCAGCAACATGATCCAGCAGAAACAGCCAGGCCTATGCGGTCAGCATGAGTCAGCTGGGAGTGATCAGAAACAGCCAGAATGCCAGGAGAAATTCTCTGTCATGTCTCTCTCAACAAAGTGAAGATCCCCAAAGACTCAAGACCAATGGGAGCGTGCCATCACTGTCTGTTGGGTCCTACTTATACTCTCCCCAAACATCACACGTCCCCTCACAGTTCTGCTTCAGCAAAACATCACACGAGTCTGTGTCACGTGACACAACCAGAAATTTTCACTTCATACACTAGTCAACGCTCATTCATTTGAACAACAGATATTTACACTCTGCTGTTTCACTGAGATACAAAAGATAGTGCCTTCTTCTCATGGAGTTTCTATCCCAGGGAGGAAGGGATGGATGAAGAGAGTAGGGTTAGCAGGTGGCAGGATCAGCCAGGGCTGCAGGAAGTGCCCGTTGGCAAAGGCATTGTTTGAGGAGAGACCCAATCCATAAAGAACAAGGAAGGGTCGTTAAGTTCAGCAAGGGTCAGGGGATGACAGCAGGTCACGCTGACGAAGTTGACCAATTGTATGAGAAAATGGACTGTTCTAACTCTGCACCCTTGCAAGCCTTGTCACCATGGAAAAACTTGGATATCGACTCTGTTTCTCTGTTTTACTTAAAACAAGGATAGTGACGATGTTTTACATTCCCATTTTTATGAGGATTAAATGAGTTGATCCTGGTTGAATATGCCTTGCCCCCTGCCCCACACCCTAACTCCAAAGTGCTCTAAAATTCGACATTCATTGAGTCGCAATACAACCATCACAAGTGGGAAAGCCCCTTGATCTTAGTGTCAGGGTTCCTAATGAAAATGCAGATACCCTATAAAACCCAGCCGATACGAGTGTCTGCCTGAACAAATACACTGCACACAATATACACATGGATTTTGTGTTGACTTGGGTCCCATCCCACGACACCTCATTATGTACATAAAAATGTCACAAAGTCCAGGATCTGAAAGACTTCTTGCTCAGCCACTTGGGGTAGCAATTGTGACTGCCAGCTAGTAAGCACTGCATGTTTATCCTTCGACTGTAATCACGTTATTTAGTTTATGGTTTTTGAAAGATGACTAGATGTGAGGTATGAGATGGGAATCAACAGCGATCCAGGAGACCAGTTAGGCAGCTACTGCAGAATGATGGTACCAGGTGAAAGAAGACGGCAGTTTGGACCACTGGTCCAGGCGGACTATGAGGATGTGCAAAGAGAGGCTGGCAAGTGGCCAGGCACAAGTTATCACTGATGGGGATTGGTGTGGCTTGCCCATGTACTACTTGATGCTTTGTGTGGGAGGTAAGAGGGGAAAGGAATCACAGACAACAACAAAGCCCTCAAGTCAAGGAGATCAAATTCTCTTCAAGTCACAGAGCCACTGCCTCAAGGAGGATGCTTGGTAGGAAGCTGAGAGTTTGAAGCTAAAACAGTCACAGGTAATGCTAGCACTCATTCATGCATATCTCTGGGGCCATACTCAAGAGGTCATTTTGTTGTGACTATACCTTCAATTAAAAAAATAAATTAAAATGGAGTAATTCTTAGAAGATTAATTTAATCCTGTGAAAGTTAAATTAAAATCTTAATTAAATTAACTGAGACCAACAGCGAAAAGATTGAAATGCAGCCCGTAAATAGAAAATAATTCAGATACCTATGTGTGTGTCGCTCTACACCCAAGAGCCGTGATGTAAGGTCTCAGAGGTGAACTTCTTAAAAAAAATAAAGCATTGGAACATTTTAAGCCAAATAAGGGCTTTTTTGTGTTTTGTTTTCTTTCTTTTTTTGGCCTCCTTCACCTCAACTTTAAGAACAATGTACGCTTGAGGACTTTCTCAAGGTCACCTCTGTGCTGAGCTGTCACACGAGCCAGCTGACTGGCCTAATGCCATGTTTACAGACCAAATTATCCTCTTATTTGTATCAGCACAATTCTGTAGATTATAAACTACAGTTCCTTATCAGAATTTCAATAAGTCTCTCACAAAACACTCATCTAATGACTTCCCCCAAAATAACCTTCTGTATTTTCCATCCACAAACAGCCAGCCATCTCCACACAGAGTTCCTTAAGAGATGAACAGAGTCTAGCCTGACGCTCATACAGAACAGAATCATGGTACCTATGATGACTGCCTTTACTGAGGACTGGTGTGTGTGTCTATGTGTATGTGTGTCTATGTGTCTGTGTGTGTGTCTGTGTCTATGTGCCTGTGTCTGTGTGTGTGTCTGTGTCTATGTGCCTGTGTCTGTGTGTGTTTGTGTATCTGTGTGTCTGTGTGTCTATGTGTCTGTGTATGTGTGTGTGTCTATCTGTGTCTGTGTGTCTCTGTGAGTGTCTGTATATCTGTCTGTGTGTCTCTGTGTGTGCGTGTCTGGGTATGTCTGGTGTCTCTGTGTGTCTGTGTGTCTGTGTCTGTGCATGTGTCTGTGTGTGTGTTTGTGTGTGTACCTGTCTCTGTGTCTGTGTGTCTCTGTGAGTGTCTGTGTCTGTATATCTGTCTGTGTGTCTCTGTGTGTGTATGTCTGGATATGTCTGGTGTCTGTGTGTGTGTGTGTGTATGTGTGTCTGTGCATATGTCTGTGTTTGTGTGTGTGCCTGTCTCTGTCTGTGTGCATGTATCTGTGTGTCTGTGTGTGTGTCTATGTATCTGTGTGTGTGTCTGTGTATGTCTGCTCTCTCTCTCTCTCTCTCTCTCTCTCTCTCTCTCTCTCTCTCTCTCTCTCTCTCTGTGTGTGTGTGTATCTGTGTGTCTATGTGTGTGTCTGTATGTGTGGTCTGTGCCTGTGTGTATGCATGTGTGTCTGTGTCTGTGTGTGTCTGTGTCTTTCTGTCTATCTGTCTACCTCTGGTATCATTCCTCAGGAGCTTTCTATCTTGTTTTTTGAGACAGTGTCTGTCATTGGCCTAGAACTCACTAATTACTACGCTCCAATTCCATATCCCTTTCATAGCCCATCACTGAGGGAAGCCAAGACAGAATCGTATTTACCTACAGATAATCGTACAGAATGTTAGTTAATTCATGGGACCATACAGATACAGGAAACTATATCACAGGGCAGCTATCTTGTTGTGCTTTTCTGTTGCTGTGATAAAGACCATGACCAAAAACAACTTGTGGAGAAAAGGGTTCATTGCAGCTCATACCTCAGGTCACACTCCTTCCGTCATTGAGGGAAGTCTGGGTGATAACACAAGCAAGAACTGAAGCAGAGACCATGAAGGAACACTGCTAACTGGCTTGCTCCCCCTGACTTGTTCTGTCTACCTCCTTGATACAACCCAGGACCACTTGCCCAGGGGGACACTGCTGGACCATGGGCTGCACCCTTCCACATTAAACCTTAGCCAGGAGGCTACTTCACAGAATTATCTACAGGCTAGTCTTATGGGGGTATGTCACCAACTGAATGTCCCTCTTCTCAGATGATTCTAACATCTGAGAATTCATCCAAGGTGACAAAAACAAGCAAAAAAATAATAAAACAAAGAAACAAAACAAACAAACAACCAGGACAGCATTTCAAAGATTTGTACCAAGGGCATGACTAATATCTATTGTCTCCCCTAGAGAGGCTGGAAATATTTTTAATTCTCTCCTATTTGTCTGATTGTTCTGACCGTTCTGTAATGAGTACATATTGTTCATCATATGAGAAAAAAAAACATTTTAAAACACCCTGGATTTCCAAGCTTGTAGAATTTCCAATGCAAATTATCCACCCCTCTGTTTCTCTGTGATGGGGCCCATCTACTCAGATGGGGTCGCTGTTTTTAATTTCTCACCAGCCAGAAACCTTGGATCGTTCATCTAATTAAACCCTTACCACTCAGCAATTATTGATTCGCCAACCTCCCCTTCCTACACCTTGCAGTCACCCCTAACTCGCACAAATGTGAAAAACAGCTTCATGCATTTTAACCTTACAATGTCTGGAGAATCTTGTAGTTAGAAACGCCTAATTGGTTCTCAGAATTCCTACAGTATTAACTCTAGAGCGCTAGGGCAGCAGTTCTCAACCTGTGGGTCCCGATCCCTTTGGAGAGTCACACCTCAGATGTCATGGATATCAGATATTTTACATCACAATTCATGACAGTGACAAAATGAGATTTATGAAGTAGCAACAAAGATAATTTTATGGTTGGTGTCGCTACGACATGAAGAACTATATTGAAGGGTCTCAGCATTAGGAAGGATGAGGACCACTGGTCTAGTGATTCTGGTTTGTTGTCTACAACATAGTCTCATTAATTGAATTGTTCTTTCGACCAGGTTGCATTTTACCAAATAACTTGGACTTCTCCAAAAGAAACATAAGATCTTAAGTCAAACAACTGGGCTCTTTTCAGGGCAACGCAACCTTCTAGGGAAGACATATTAGGAGCAAAAAAAAAAAAAAAAAAATCTTTTCAATATCTTCTGTATTGATATTATGATCATATATTATATATAGACTGAAGGCACAGATCTAAAAATGTACCCAGAATGCTCTGAAAATAATGCTACCCACATGACCAGCATAAAAGATTAGCAGTTTACAGGTCGGGGAGGATAAGTTTATAATAGAGACTATGGGAGTTTAGTATTTGTTCATTTATATATTTTAAAATGTCAGTTTTGGTTTGGTTTTTGAACACAGGTTCTCTATGTAACCCTGGTTGTCCTGGAACTCACAAAATAGATCAGGCTGCTCTGAAACTCACCGGGATCCATCTGCTTCTGCCTCCCAAATGCTGGGATCAAAGGTGTGAACCAGCAGACCTGGCATAAAAGGTTTTTAGTACTAAATCACATTGCTACAAAAAAATCCTTCTAGGGCCTAAGGAATGGCTCTGTGGTTAAGAGCACTGACTGCTCTTATAGAAAACTTGGCTTCTGTTTCCAGAACCCACATGCAGCCCCCAATCATCTGTAACTTCAGTTCCAGGGGACCTGACAGTCTCTCTGGCCTCCTCAGGCACTGCATACATGTGATGCACAGACAGACATGCAGGCAAGACCCATATACATAAAAAAAAAAAAAAAAGTAAGTCATTTCCAAATCACTGATGTTAAATTGTTAATAAAATATCCCAGCTCATGGCCAGAATTATCACTGGGCAAAACGGCAAGCCCACGGTCATTGGAGACTGGGAGGAGTGCCATCATCTCAGCCTGTACCTTGATGTTTCTAATGCCAGTCAACCATGAACCAGAGGGAAGTGTACCAGAAAACCATGAGGGACCAGGGAAGGAGGCACATGGCCAGATGCAGGGCTGAGATAGGACTGTGAGCACTGAGATAAAGGATATCTGAAGGTCATCAGAGGATCTTTGACACCAGCATCTATCAGAACCATCGCCTGTGTCATTCTGCAACACCCTCATTGAACAGCTCCTCTTCATTTTCAGCAACGCTGAGATAAGCGTTTTTCTCTCCCATAACTTTCTATATGTTCTCCTCTGTAAACGCTCTCCTCTCTCACCAGCTTCTCCAGCTGGGAATTAGCTGACCAGCCCCTTCCCCCTGAGCCTTCCTGGTGATCAAAACATAGGCTCACTTGCTTGTTAAATAATTCCCTTCCACTTACAGGAGAGAACACGTCAACTCAAATGGGGGAGGTGGAGGGGGAAGTGGCACGTGGATGTGTTTCTACATCAACAGACAGGGTAAGACTACAGAAAACCACAGTGTGCTTCGTGGATTTGTGGTTAGTGAAACGTAATCTGTGCGCCCTCTTTCCATTTACCTGTTTGTGGTGGGAAATTATTTCGGAGACAGGTTGTGGAGTCACTCTCAGGGTGGCCTTGGTAACTCTGACCACAGAAAGAGAAGGGATAAGAAGAACGTGGGCATGCAGTTTATACAAAAGCCTTGCCTCCGGGACCTTCTGTGTTCTCTAAGCAAGAGGAGTGGCAGGCACCCGAACAGTACGAATGTGGATTGCAGAGAGCATTAGAATACATCGGGTGCGCAAGGAGGAGGGACACACAGAAGTACCTGGTGTGCCAAAGAAATGCATGTTTTCCTGGTGTCACTCACCAGAGACCTATTTTCCTTTCAAACTATGATGTGGTCAAACCTGTTTATTTTTATCTCTGTAGGGGAACTCCACACGCACCCCTACCAGCAGCATTTCTATTGTTCCTCAGTTTCTATATGGTAATGTCTGCCACAAGGGATTTTAAATTCCTCACCAATGGCAAATAGCACCTTTGGAGAGTCAGAGAATAAGACTGGCCAGGCATGCCTGCTCTGAGGCCTCAGGCCCTGTTGCAGCCAATCCTTCTGCCCCATATCCAATCCTAGGAAACATGTTCCTTACAATCAGCCTTTGTGATCAGAAATAATCCTTAAAGATTATTTGTATCATTAAAAGAAAGGGCTCTTGATGTCCTTGGGCTTTGCCCAGATTCATTTACAAACATTCCACGAATTTAATAATAGCTCGTGAGTTTCTCGGCTTCACAGTGTTGAACAGTCATTACAAAGAATTGGCTTCTCCTAGGAGGGGTTCACAAGAAACCTGGAACTGTTCGGGAACCATTCTCATCCCAGAGGGATTTGTTTTCTGTTTTAAAAGTGGCTCCTACTGAGTCTTGTACTCAGAAGCGGAGATAGCAAGTCCGTGGAGCTCCTTCTGAAGCGTATCAGCAGCAGTGCCTAAAAATGTCGTGTCACACGGTGTCCTAGAAACCCCAGGAAGTAATCTCCTCCACTTCCTGTGAGGCTGAGCTGCTGGGAGAAATTGTTTTAAACGGGAAAATCCAGACATATCTGGCGGAGAAAGCCGCACACGAGCACAGAATTAGGTTTGTAAAGCTGTATCCTGACAGGAGGAGAGAGAGATCCTAGACAGAAACACGATTGTTCCTTCCTTGAGCGACCGGACTAATAAAAGAACAACGGACCTCACAGAAATAAGTCCGCCACCTCAGAATCCAACCTTGGGAGAAGGAAAGTAAAGCCCTGGTGCCAGCTAGAGCCAGGGGGAAACCAGTGTGCCTTCTGGGGAGACATAACACGGCTCTGACAACTTAATCAGCATATGCATATTTCTGAGATTTTTAGTATTTTTTTTTTCATCTCTTCTATCAAATTGTAACACCCTTACAGAAAAGAGGGATAGAAAAGTAGGTGTCTTCCTGTCTCTGTTTGGGCTAAAATATAAATAAATCCACTTTCCATTAATTTGCTCCCTAATTTTTTTTTTGAAGATGCATTGGTTTTATGAAACTAAATGCCTGTCAGTACTGAGCCTTCTGGTTCTGTGGCTAAAGGGGAAGGTAGAAAGGCTGCTTTAGGAAGAGAGATGAAAGTAAGACCTGCCCCCCAACACAACATCGGGGCCCACAGAGTGGCTAAAAGGCTGAGTGGGGGACAGGAGGCCAAGCTGGTGCAGAACCTCATACGTGGTCCCTAGAGCAAGAGACCACAGCATGGAAGCTGTCCTCTCCCCCCACCCCCCCTCATCCCCCCACCCCACCCCTTACCCCCCCACCCCCCCACCCCACCCCACCCCCCACCCCCGGCACAAAAGGGACATCTCAAGCATGAAAGGTAAGAAAAACAATGCAGCTTTTTGGGTTCTATGACCTTGTGAGCTCCTTTGAATATGACCCCTGGTTAAAAACTAAAGACAGCAAGTGTGTATGTAGTGTGTATGTAGTATGTATGTATGTATGTGCACCATGTACATGCCATGTCTGAACTGGAGTTATAGCAGTCTGTGCTCACAGACTTGTGGATGCTGAGAACGAAATCCCCATCCTCTGCAAGAACAGCCAGTGCTCTTGAACCACTAAGCCATCTCTAGCCCCAATCTTCTCAGTTTTAAAGGGAAACAAATGGAGACCTCAGAGAAAGAGACCTGTGAACAAGATGTAGTGGAATAGTTTTAAAAAAAGGAATACATTGGTACCAAAGGAAAAAATAATTGAAGGTCAATGCAAATGAATAGAATACGTCTGGCAAATTAACCTCAAATAATTTGAAAGTATTGTATTGCCTGTCTAGAAACATAATAGTTATATCTCTATATGTTGTAACTTTATGCCTCATAAACCTCTGTGTGACATGCTTGGGGATAAAAAGAAGAAAAGTGATATATATATATATTATAGTTTCTGTTTAAAGGGTGGCATCTTGAAAGCTTTCAATGGTTAAACAAAAGTTTGATGATTGATTCTTAATGACAAAGACTGATCAAAATTTGAAACTCTAACTGATGGGAGTGTTCTGCTCAAAAAGGAGGCTCTCATTGTCCCACAGGATGCCCACACAGCTATATTTCTCTCTCACTGTTTGTAGTCAGACATGAAAACTCACAAGGCATGATTCTGAAAACATGGAAATGTTCCGAAACTTGCCTCAAAATGAGCTCTGTGGGCTTGAGTGCTATAAATGTTATGACCTATCCAATTTAATTTTTAAAGTGATGATAAAATACCTATTGCCTTTTTATTTTTATGGCAGTAATATATGTTTATGCTTTTAAAAGTCAAATATTAGAGCTCAAGAGATGGCACAGCAGTTAAGAGCATTGGCTGATCTTACAGAAAACCCAGGTTCAACTCCCAGCACCCACAGGGCAGCTCACAACTACCTGTAACTCCAGTTCCAGGGGAATCAAATGCCCTCTACTGGCCTCTGTGGGCACTGCATGCACATGGTAGGTATACAGACATATAGGCAAACAGACATAGACATAAAATACAAGTAAATCTTTTTTTAAGAGTCAAATATAATTCTGAGAAACTAGATGAAAATTATAGCCTTCTGTCCCACACACTCCATCTTTCCCCAGCATGCCTCCCTAGAGGAAATAAAAATCACTATGTAGCCATGCTTTTTTTTTTCCTTTTTTAAAAAAATTTACACCACTCTCACTCTCTTACTGCGGACAGTATCCACTGGCTTCCTGTGTTGGAAGCTAACAGTTTAGCCATCTAGCACTGAAAAATTAGCCTTGCAAGAGTTTTGTTTTCGCTAGCATCCAGTGAAGGCTTATCCCACCATTGTAAATATCAGTCACAGATGATCAATGTGCTGATGAAATCTGTTTTCCTTAGTTCTGTTTTCTTTGAAGTTAACAGTCACATAGCTTTTTCCTTTGCTTAGTTTTCCTCGTGCCCATGGTTCACTGACCGTATCATCTCCAGCATTCTTCTAGCACAGACTCCCATTGGCTCACATCACATGGAGACATATTTCTGGAACCTTCCCCTCCTCTCTGCTCTGGCTTCTCTGTGCCTACAGCACAGCCCCCTCCCAAGCCTGTGCTTCACCCTTGCACCCCCAGCTTGGACATGATTTGTGCATATTGTGTCTTCTTCCTTTTGTCTTCATGCTTTTACATGGAAGATATTCTCTAGAATCTTCCTGAGAAAGGGCTCATGGAAGGTTGGTTATCTGGGAATTTCCATCTTTTACCCTCATGAGTAATTGATAGTATAGGTAAGTATCAAGTTCTAGGTTGGAAATAATTTTTATTGTGATGGCACTCACTGCTCAGTGGTCTTTGTGGTGGCCATAAAAATATGTCACCTGACCCTCCTCCTACTGTAAGGAGCACTCAGTGGTGACATCAGCTGATACCTCTTCAGGGCCCCACTATAGCTGAGCTGTGATGTTTCTCATTGGATGCTCCCTCATGGCAGACGGAGATTGTAATACAGACACTGCACTGAGACATGGACTCCTGCATGAGCACTATTGGTTCAGGAGTCTCCACTGGCTTAGAGCTTTCTTAGATCCACAGGCACATCTGAGAACCTTTCCAGTACATCCCCTTCCTGCCCCTTACAGACATCACTTGTGCATTCCGACCTAATGAGCTGCTCCTGTTCTCTGGCTCCTTCTCCTTTATCACTTATCATCTTTCCCTGGTGAATTCTCTGCACATTTATTTAACCCTCCCTCGACATCTGCCTATCAGAAGAAGCAGAACTAACAGAAGTGAGTTTGTGGAGCCAACCTTGAAGATAAAAATGCCAGCACAAGCATGTAGAGGGAGATAGTCCCTTAGCACAGCCCCAGCTGATCATTTTTTTAACCTGGGGTAACCTGGGCAAATGACCTACTGAGGGACATACATTGTAAATGTAGTGACTCTGACATTCTAATGCCCACGAGGAAAGAGAGCTGAGCTCACTGCTTCCTTCTGGATTGTATTGTGGTCTGCCACTGAGAAGAAACGAATGGCCCTTATTGGGCAGTTGAAGTTCAGTATGAAAGCCACAGGTTCCCACTGGCATCTTGTCTAGCAGTGAAAGAGTTTATACAGCTTAGCAAGCCGTGAAAGAGTTGATACATCTTAGCAAGCCGTGAAAGAGTTGATACATCTTAGCAACACACATAGGACCTCAGAAAGTTCCAGAGATCCAAAGATCAGGGATATTTCCTTGGAATGTATGACATTTATGGCCCTGGTCCATAGTTTCCTAGTAAGAGCCAGAACTTCCTTATCTGAAGAGGCCTCTCTCCTAAAAAAAGCAACAGGTAGCATACCCTTGTAGGTGTCAGTTCTAGTCTAAAACATCTGGAGATAGCTAGGAGGATCAAGAAAAATCATTATACAGCAAAGCAGCTTCAAGTATTGGTAGGCTTGGCCAGCACCAGATGAGTGTCACTGGGATCCAACTTTGAGAGTCTTTGGCCAAAGAACTAGAACGCAGGACAGGAGAAGAAAGAATTCACCAATTACAGGGCACTTGCCCCAGAAATAAACTTCACAGCCTAGGCCCTCTCCAGGTCAGATGGATGTAGAAGGGCCACAGAAGTAAGTTTGGACAGGATGAGACCCTGGAATACAGAGACCCAAGAAACCACTGCTAGATATCCAGAAGTTATGTGTGCTGATGGCTTTGAGTGAGAGAGATGTCTTCTACAGACTCATGGTTGAACGAACACTAGGTCCCCAGTTGGAGGCACTTCTGGGAGAGATTGTGGGACCTTGAGGAGGTGGAGCCTTGCTGGAGGAAGTGCATCACTAGGGGTGAGAGTGAGAGTCACTCCACTTCCTGTTCGCTCTCTCAGCTTTATGTCTGTGGTTGAAGATGTGATCTCTCAGCTTCCTGCTCCAGCCTCCCTCACCATTGTGGCTCTCCCTCTGGCACAGTAAGTTTCTTCTATAAGTTGTTTGTGGTAACAGTGTCTTATCACAGCAATAGAAAGTAACTGTTACTCCAGGGAAGTAGAAAGAGGCTCTCCAGAAAACAATATAGCAGAAAATCATAATCTTTTGCTCAGCTCCCAAATCAAAGCCAATTTTCTGCTCTATAAATCACTGAGTAAGAAGGTGGCTGAGCAATACATGGAGCAGAGACCTACAGCCAAATATCAGGCAGAGCCCACTGTGGAAGAGTGAGGGATAGAAGTGAGCAAGCTGGAGGGGTCAAAGACACCACAAGAGGACCCACTAAGTCAACTAATCTGAGATGAGGGGGGCTTACAGAGCCTGGGCCACCAGCCAGGGAGCATGAAGGAGGTGGACCTAGATGCCCTACACATTTGTATCACATATGCCACTTGATCTTCATGTGGGTTCCCTGAGAAGTGAACAAAGTCTCTGTTCCCGGCTTCCTTGGATCTCCTTGCCACCTACCTGGACTGCCTGCTTGGGCCTCTGTGGGAGAGGAAGTGCCCAGATCTGCTGGGACTAGATGGCCCAGGGTTGGGTGGTACCCAAGGGTGCTCCCCTTTATCTGAGGAAAAGGGGAGGGGCAATAGGGGATGGATTTGTAAAGGTGGGACTAGGAGGGGAGGGGCTGTGATCAGGATGTAAAGTGACTAAAAAGAAAATAAGAATTTTTTTTAAAGGTTGCTGGGTCCCTGGGAGGACAGATTTTGCCATGCCACATCAGGTGTTCTGCAATGACCTCCGTATGGCATCATATCCCTACGGATCGATGTGTATGTGAGGACATGCATGTCAGTACGGAATGATGTTGTTTCTCTTACCCAATGTAAAGTACACAGGCCTCCAATTTAGAGGGTTAAAACAATAAAGAGTTGTTTTCTCCTGTTGCTGTGAGCTGAGTATGGCCAGGTTGTTCTTCTGGTACATTCTTCTGTTATATAGCAGAACTCAGCCATGTGGCTGCACTCAGCTGGGGTCTCCAGTGGAGCTGAAATGAACTAGATCTGCTTTGATTGCCCAGTATCTTAAAGCCTGTCACAAATCATAACCACTGTCATGGCAATCATTTTTAATCTAAGTTATTTGAAACCCAGTCATGCCCTGTCACCTGTGGTCTAGATTAAAGTTCTCTATCTTATATGGCTAATATCCATCCATCCAAATTCCCAAACTCCTCAAGATGATAAGTCCATTAGCAAACAGTGCCCTATTCACATGTGTTTTCCTAACTAGACGATTCATGACTGTCATAGGGAAGCCAAGGAGCTGAGGCCCATGGGCCTTGGAACTGCTATGTCTGGGCTCCCCTCTCCCTCTCCTCTTCCTTTCTGCTCACCAGTTGATATCCCCATCACTTCCAGACTGGCATCAGCTTCCTTTTCTAACCTCTCTGAGGCCTGTAGAGTACCATACATATTCTGTTTTCATATGTTTTCTTTGTACCTCTTCATGGTGTTTTTGCTGGACATGAATACTTGAAACCATTGCCTCCCCCCACCACACTTTTCAGGAGTTTGCGAAAGAGTGATTAGGTTTATAGCCACTCTGTAGAAAGAGGGAGTTTAATACCACATTTAAAAAAAAAGATTGATAAGTGGCTACCATGAAACTATGCTTTCCCGACACAACAGAGCAGTGCCCCCCACCCCCAGCTGAGGAGCTTTAGCAGTTGATGGCTGAGAGCAGAGGGATAGTCTGTTTTCTTTAAGGGCGTGGTGTATTGTGGGCATGGCCTCTGGTGGGTGTGGCCTCTGATCAGCTGATCACACCCAAGTGGATGTTCACACTACAATATTTGGACAACACACATTGCACCTGATGTCTCTCTCTCTCTCTCTCTCTCTCTCTCTCTCTCTCTCTCTCTCTCTGTGTGTGTGTGTGTGTGTGTGTGTGTGTGTGTGTGTGTGTGTGTGTTTAAACAGTTTTTAGAAAGAGGACACAACGTTGGTTCAATACAGAAAGGGTGGCTGGGAGGGGTTAGAAGACAGTGAAGATCACAAAACATATGGCATGAAATTCTCAAAGAACTAACTAAAATTAAAGTGAATAAACCATGGCAATGAAAACTACACCACCTCACAAGTATGGAAGTTGGCTTGAAAGAGAGAAAAACTCCAGGGGAAAAGTTCCTGTGGTTACCAAGACACAAACCTCTGCTCCTATCACACGGATGCTGTCCCAATAGCCAAAGTGAGTCACTCGTCTGAGCCCATGGTCTACATGAGAAAAAACTCACGAGCCCTTGGACACGGGAAGGCATGCTCCAGTGTGGGCTGCAGGGACAGCCCCAGGGCACACTGCACTCTCTCTACCCATACCTCCCACTGCAGAAAAACAAACCTTTACAACAACTTGTTGAAATTCAGTTAGAAAGGGTCCTAGTTTGCTTCTCTATTGCTGTGTTAAAACACAGCAAGAAGCAACTTGGGGAAAGAAAGGGTTTATTTGGCTTACATGGTACAGCCTATTATGAAAATAAGTCAAGTCAGGAACCTCAACAAGGAACTGAAGCAGAGACCAAAGAGGAAAATAGCTTACTAGCTTATGCCCCACCCCAGGCCACCACACCCTTTTGAGGTGTGGTCTGTTGCTATGTATTGTAATGCTAAGTGCAGACCCTGGAGACCTGGTTGCTCCAGAGACTAGAGAGGCCATAAGTAAACCCAAGCTAAACTATGGGACTTTGCCCCCAAGTTATTTCTGATTGGTGATTAAAAGATGCTGACAGCCGATAGCTGGGCAGAAGAGACATAGGCAGGGTCTAGGTTTAGGGTTCCCTGGCTTGGGGTTGGAGAAGGAGGGAGAAAATGGTGGAGAGAGGGGAAAGCCACCATGGGGTAGGTGAGTCATGAAATAATGGCCAAGTGGGTTGGCTAATTGGAGTTAAGAGTAGCCCAGATGAAACATGGCAAATTATATAATAGGATTATTGGCTGGGAAGTAGACATAATAACATTGAGGATAAATATCTGCCCAGCTCTTGTACTGATTGATGTAGAGTGAAAAATTATAAAGACCATTTTATGAAATATATACAGGCTTTTTCTTTACCCTAGACCTGAGCAAAAGAATGCAAGTTCCAGAAAGCGGAACTAGATGTAAGATTTCAGGCCTTCACTGCCCCGGGGTTACATTCCGGGTAGAGGACATTATCCTTGAATCAGAGGACACTTGCTGGATTAACATTCCTCAAGCCTCAGGGAAGAAAACCCACCTGTGGGTAAGGAAGGCCCAAAGCAGGAAGACACATTCCTGACCACAAAAAAAGATGCAAGTCATCTAGGTGGGGCTGTGGCCAGAGCAAGTAAGAAATAGTTAATCTGAAAGAGTTGGTAAATGACAAGGTAGGGCACAGTGACATGGTAAAACTATATTCTCGAGAAGAATGAGTGTGCAGAATGATTTTCACATGACTCTAAATCATTTAGGGTGGGTTCCTCTGAAATGTTCCACTATTTTTATGTTATGTATCTTTGACAACCCCTCACCCCACTCCCACTCCCCTGGTTTGTGGTTCCCCCCTTTAAAAACCCTTCTCAGACTGACTGGCTTTGTCAATTCAACTCCTGCGCGAGTGAACCGAATTGACCTTGGCCAGCCAACTCTCTCCCTAATAAACCTCTGCTGATTGCTTCCAGGTACGGTATCTTGTGAGTTTGTGGGTGGCCATGACTTCTCGAGACTTGAGTAAGGGTCTCCCAAGTTTGGGGGTCTTCAATTGAGGCTTATTGTAAATATAAAGGTTGTGTGTATCTTTTATCTGGAAACTAAATGGTCAAAGGTGGGGTAGAAGCCCTAGGTTGCAATCAAACATTTCTACAATAGCCCTGGCTCACTCACTCAGATACCTTTCTTCTTCCGCCTGGGTCCAGCTGCATAGGGATGGTCCCACCCACAGTGGACTGGGCCCTCCTACAGCAATTAGCAATAATAATAAAAAAGCCCCACAGACAAGCCCAAAGGCCAATCTGATGGAGACAACTCGTCAACTGAGGATCTCTCTTCCCAAGTATGTAGGTTTGTTTTAAGTTGACCCAAATCACCCAGCACAGATGGGGTGTACAGCATTTGAAGGGACAGATGGAAAGGCCGACTCGGCTCTGGATCTGCATGTCAGGTTGGGTTCCTGGGAAAAGAAAGAACACCCCACTCGGGACACTGAGAAGGGTCAGTGTTATTCCCACAAATCTATAGCAGAGATGCAGAAACGTGTGCCAGAGCCAGCTCTTTTCTTAGAGTAGACCAGGTATGCCATTCTAATCATATATCAGCACTTCAACAGCCAGTTAAGAGTATCCCACCAAATTCACGTAACACTACTCCTTATGTCGATCTAGACATGTTTCTACATTTCTACCATTTCTGAGTTCCATCCTTGGGAATCTCCCTCTTTGGTGGCAATTAATAGAATTGTAAATTTAAAGATAAATCCCCATGGGAGACAACAGACGCTGTCCGGCTTAACTGCAGTGCACAGGGAGTTGAAAGCCTGGTGACTGTAACTGACTATAGACAAATCCGAGCCTGACATGGGATGACAGCCACAACTACCAAGTCAGTCTTGTATGATGAGAACATAAAGCCACCTGCTTTGTGCATTTGGACCAGAGCCTGGCTCTGCACAGCAAATGTAGCGAGAAGCCCTGAAGACCCTCAACCTCATCCCTCAGGTTTCTTGTCCTTTCCCACCCATGGCTTCCAAGTATTGAGCCTTGAATGTGCTGTCACCTTTGGCTTGGCAGGCATTGTGTCACAAACCTCAGCTGTGTGCTGCTCACTTAGTAGGTCTGGCAACCCCAGTCCAACACAGGACTTACCAGCTGTTTTCATACAAAAAGAACACTGTGACAACCCAGCTGTGCCCTCCTCTAGACTGTGGCTCTTCTCACTACTACTAAGTAGTTCCCACCCAATAGATACTGCCTGGCCCAGAGAGTCCAACGCAGCCTCCACAGAAGGCTCAGCAACCCTTGATTCCCCTGATTAGTTTCCCTAAACACTGCCCTCCTACCCTTCACTGGCTTCCCTCTCCTTGTTGCCTCTACTATAGTCACCTATTTCTTCTAAGGCACTTGAGTGTTCTAGTATGACTTCCTGAGATGGAAGTTATATCTCCTCTATTAATCTGTAAGTGAGGCAGGACAGGAGTCTTTCCTTGTTGCTCTCTTTGTGGCAACCTACCTAAAGCAAACTCTGTCACTTTAAACCTGCCACACTGCACCCGCTCCTTCCAGAGTGAAGGGCAAAGTGGAAGAAAAAGGAGCCAGATGTCTCCTCTGTCAGGTAACACAGGCTTAGACACGTGAACCTATTCAGTAAGAGGTGCAAAGTCACCCATTTAACTGAACCCTCAAGATCCCGTGTTAGATATGATGGAAGATCAGGGAATCTCCCAAACATGTCAAACAGTAAGAAAGCCATGCTTTGAGTGGTATTTGACTTGAGGAAGAGCATATCCTGAGAACAGACTAAAAGGTCCCTCCCTTCTACCTCTGCCTCCTGGTGTACAGAAAAATACACACCATTGTGGGAGAACCCAGGACAAAAAGTAGGGGAAAGTCAAAGGGAGAGGGTCTGTGGTCAGGATACAGAGAGAAGTGGAACCAAGGGTCCAGGGAAAGTGTCTCCAGAGACTCTACAAGAGCCTAGCCCACTGAGGCAGTAGAGGCAGCACCCTACAGAAGGAGATATAGACACCCTACAGGAGCTACAACTACCCTACAGAAGGAGCTACAACTCTACAGAAGGAGCTACAGCCATCCTACAGAAAGACCTACAACCAACCCTACAGAAGGAGCTACAGCCACCCTACAGAAGGAGCTACAACTCTACAGAAGGAGCTACAGCCATCCTACAGAAGGAGCTACAGCCATCCTACAGAAAGACCTACAACCAACCCTACAGAAGGAGCTACAACCACCCTACAGGAGCTACAACTCTACAGAAGGAGCTACAACTCTACAGAAGGAGCTACAGCCATCCTACAGAAGGAGCTACAGCCATCCTACAGAAAGACCTACAACCAACCCTACAGAAGGAGCTACAACCAACCCTACAGAAGGAGCTACAGCCATCCTACAGAAGGAGCTACAACCAACCCTACAGAACGAGCTACAACCAACCCTACAGAATGAGCTACAACCAACCCTAGAGAAGGAGCTACAACCAACCCTACAGAAGGAGCTACAACCACCCTACAGAACGAGCTACAACCACCCTACAGAAGGAGCTACAACCAACCCTACAGAAGGAGCTACAACCAACCCTACAGAAAGACCTACAACCAACCCTACAGAAGGAGCTACAACCACCCTACAGAAGGAGCTACAACCACCCTACAGAACGAGCTACAACCACCCTACAGAACGAGCTACAGCCACCCTACAGAAGGAGCTACAGCCACCCTACAGAAGGAGCTACAACTCTACAGAAGGAGCTACAGCCATCCTACAGAAGGAGCTACAGCCATCCTACAGAAAGACCTACAACCAACCCTACAGAAGGAGCTACAACCACCCTACAGGAGCTACAACTCTACAGAAGGAGCTACAGCCATCCTACAGAAGGAGCTACAGCCATCCTACAGAAAGACCTACAACCAACCCTACAGAAGGAGCTACAACCAACCCTACAGAAGGAGCTACAGCCATCCTACAGAAGGAGCTACAACCAACCCTACAGAACGAGCTACAACCAACCCTACAGAACGAGCTACAACCAACCCTAGAGAAGGAGCTACAACCAACCCTACAGAAGGAGCTACAACCACCCTACAGAACGAGCTACAACCACCCTACAGAAGGAGCTACAACCAACCCTACAGAAGGAGCTACAACCAACCCTACAGAAAGACCTACAACCAACCCTACAGAAGGAGCTACAACCACCCTACAGAAGGAGCTACAACCACCCTACAGAACGAGCTACAACCACCCTACAGAACGAGCTACAGCCACCCTACAGAAGGAGCTACAGCCATCCTACAGAAGGAGCTACAACCACCCTACTGAAGGAGCTACAACCAACCCTACAGAACAAGCTACAGTCACCCTACAGAAGGAACTACAGCCATCCTACAGAAGGAGTTACAACCAACCCTACAGAAGGAGCTACAACCAACCCTACAGAATGAGCTACAGCCACCCTACAGAAGGAACTACAGCCATCCTACAGAAGGAGCTACAACCACCCTACAGAAGGAGCTACAACCAACCCTACAGAACAAGCTACATCCACCCTACAGAAGGAACTACAGCCATCCTACAGAAAGAGCTACAACCACCCTACAGAAGGAGCTACAACCAACCCTACAGAACGAGCTACAGCCACCCTACAAAAGGAGCTACAACCAATCCTACAGAAGGAGCTACAACCACCCTACAGAAGGAGCTACAACCACCCTACAGAAGGAGCTACAACCAACCCTACAGAAGGAGTTACAACCAACCCTACAGAAAGACCTACAACCAACCCTACAGAAGGAGCTACAACCACCCTACAGAAGGAGCTACAACCACCCTACAGAAGGAGCTACAACCACCCTACAGAAGGAGCTACAACCAACCCTACAGAACAAGCTACATCCACCCTACAGAAGGAACTACAGCCATCCTACAGAAGGAGCTACAACCACCCTACAGAAGGAGCTACAACCAACCCTACAGAACAAGCTACATCCACCCTACAGAAGGAACTACAGCCATCCTACAGAAAGAGCTACAACCACCCTACAGAAGGAGCTACAACCAACCCTACAGAACGAGCTACAGCCACCCTACAAAAGGAGCTACAACCAATCCTACAGAAGGAGCTACAACCACCCTACAGAAGGAGCTACAACCACCCTACAGAAGGAGCTACAACCAACCCTACAGAAGGAGTTACAACCAACCCTACAGAAAGACCTACAACCAACCCTACAGAAGGAGCTACAACCACCCTACAGAAGGAGCTACAACCACCCTACAGAAGGAGCTACAACCACCCTACAGAAGGAGCTACAACCAACCCTACAGAACAAGCTACATCCACCCTACAGAAGGAACTACAGCCATCCTACAGAAGGAGCTACAACCACCCTACAGAAGGAGCTACAACCAACCCTACAGAACGAGCTACAGCCACCCTACAAAAGGAGCTACAACCAACCCTACAGAAGGAGCTACAACCACCCTACAAAAGGAGCTACAACCACCCTACAGAAGGAGCTACAACCAACCCTACAGAAGGAGCTACAACCAACCCTACAGAAAGACCTACAACCAACCCTACAGAAGGAGCTACAACCACCCTACAGAAGGAACTACAACCACCCTACAGAAGGAGCTACAACCACCCTACAGAAGGAGCTACAACCAACCCTACAGAAGGAGCTACAGCCATCCTACAGAAGGAGCTACAACCACCCTACAGAAGGAGCTACAACCAACCCTACAGAACAAGCTACAGCCACCCTACAGAAGGAACTACAGCCATCCTATAGAAGGAGCTACAACCACCCTACAGAAGGAGCTACAACCAACCCTACAGAACAAGCTACAAGCACCCTACAGAAGGAACTACAGCCATCCTACAGAAGGAGCTACAACCACCCTACAGAAGGAGCTACAACCAACCCTACAGAACGAGCTACAGCCACCCTACAAAAGGAGCTACAACCCTACAGAAGGAGCTATAAATGCATAGTGATGCAGAAGTCGGAGTTCTCTCCTGGAGCCTTTGCTGACCCCATGCCCTGTCTTCTATATCCATCACCTCTGCTCAGAAGGCACTATGGGGTAAACGTAGAGCCAAACAACCCCAGACACCTTTTCTGTCTACTTTCCTGTCTCTTCTCCTCCATCATATGTTCAAGGGTCGGATGATCCAGAGGCCCATTCAGTGTTTACATTCCTGGTCTTGGAATTCAGCCCCACACCTTCCTTCTGCACTGTGAACTTTTGAGAAAAGAACCTAAGTGTCAGGGTCCCAGCAGACGTTGTAGCCCACAAGAAAAATGCAAAGCACACACTGGCCTTTTCAAATGTTTAAAAAGCTGTTGCCTCTGTCCATTTTCTGCTGCTACAACAATACCATGGTCTAGGTAATTTTTAAAGAAAAGTTAATTCCACAGTTCAAAAGGCTAAGAAGTCCAAGATCAAGGGGCTGCACATAGCCTTCCCATTGCATCATGGGAAAGAGGGCACCAAATGGCAAGAGACTATACTCAGTAAAGACAGCTCACAGAGGCCAAGCAACAGAGCCAATCTTAGGACACCTTGTCCATTCCACCAGTAAGAACACTAATGGTTCAGAACCTACCAGCACCCCTATCCCAAGGCTTCACCTACTACAACAGCAATAAATTCTCAACCTGGGCTTTAGAGGGAGACAAGCATGATTTATTTTACTCTTTGCAGTTTGGGAAGGTAAAGAGACAGCCAGGTGTCAGTTCAAAACAAGAGACAAAACCCAGGGGCAACTGGAGAGGAGCAGAGATGCAGAGGTTAGAGGATGAGGAATTATCCTAGGAGGAAATTTGGTGTGGATTTCCCAGACCCTTCCTGTGTTGGTTTGTATATACTTGGCCCAGGGAGTGGCACTATTTGGAGGTGTGGCCTTGTTGGAGTGGGTGTGGCCTTGTTGGAGTGGGTGTGTCACTGTGGGCTTTAATACCCTAGTCCTAGCTGCCTGGAAGCCAGTATTCTGCTAGCAGCCTTCAGATGAAGATGTAGAACTCTCATCTCAGCTCCTCCATTGCCACGCCTGTCTGGATGCTGCCATGTTCCTGCCTTGATGATAATGGACTGAACCTCTGGACCTGTAAGCCAGCCTCAGTTAAATGTCCTTTATAAGACTTGTCTTGGTCATGGTGTCTGTTGACATTAGTAAAACCCTGACTGAGACACTTCCCTACTCTACCATTCAATTCATCCACTACTTGTTGACATTAAAATATATTTTATAGAATCACTTCATTTAAGGTCTGTGTCCCCCTCACTGCCTTCAGCTCTGAAAGTATATTAGGCCACAGTCAAGCTGCCTCACGGATGAGTCTCACATCAGTCTACTCAGACTCTCGACACACATTTCACTAAACAGGAATGTTTCTGAAGCTCTTACATCGCATTGTGCCAGTCATATACTTTGGTGCATCTTCTGAAGACTAAGTAGGACCAGCAAGACACTCATGAAAATGGGTAGTTTCAAAGATTTAAAGAAGCCTTTGGTAAAATTCGATTAAAATAACCTTCAAAAGGACTTCATTTTTAAAACCGTTCCAAGTTAAGAAGTCAAGGGAGATGACTCAACAGTTAAGAGAACTTGCCGTTCTTACAGAGGACCCAGGTTCAATGTCTAGCACCCACATGGTAGTTCACATGTACCCTTGACTCCAGTTCCAGGGCACGAGGCATGCATGGGATCACATACATACATGCAGGCAAAACACTCATACACATACAATAAAATAAATCTAGAAAAAATTAAAACTATTACATACAGATTGTTACTTCAAAGAGCCACAAGTGTGAGAAGGATCCATTCTGTCTGTCATCTGTCTGTTTGTCTGTCTGTCTGTCTGTCTGTCCTGACCCACAAATTGTAGCCACTATGTTAAGTCTTTAAAAGGTGAGTAAGGATATATCCCAAGACACAGCAATAACTAATTGCATACCAGTAGCACCCAACACAGCACAGGAGCACATAAAAAGCACACTGTGTGTGGCCGCTTTGGTATGTGTTAGAAATATAACTCCTGGGCATTTCTGCAGACGATGCTGGTCTCGGGGCACCCAATGATACTGGGCACTGTTGCTTTCAATCTCTGCCTCTCCCCCCTCCCAGCAGGCATGCCTTCTGCCCTCACTCTTCACCCAAATGCTTCAAAAACAGTATTCGGGGAAATAAAGAACCTTCCCCACAGATTAATTGTGACAAACTGTGGTACGAAACAATGGGAATTTTAAAAGCCATGAACCAACTCAACTCTTGAGTGTCCTGAAGCCATGGCTGACTACAACTCATCTCACACAGCTGTGTGTGTGCTCGCTGTGTTCAGGAAAGGGACACTGATGTTATTTAAGTGCCTAGCAGTTCCCATGTCTTCTTTTGCTTTACCTCAAAGCAATTGACATTTTCAAGATCTGCTTTTACTACTTTTTAATTATGTCTGTGTGAACGTGGGAGGCTTAGCACTAGAGCCTAAGGAGGCTGGAGGCATCAGGTCCCTCCGGAGCTGGAGTTGTAAGTGATCATGAGTCACCCAGTGTAGGTGCAGAGAGCCAGACTCAGATTGATTCTCTGCAAGAGCAGTGCATGCTCTCAACCATTAAGCCATCTCCCCAGCCCTGCAATTGACATTTTAAGACAATTGCTATGATTTAAAAATTATTTCACTAATTCTTTTCCTTGGACTTGACTTTACCCTCCAGAGAACATTGTGTTCAATGCACAGAGCAGACAGTCAAGTGCCTTGAGAGGCAGTTTAACTGTTCCTCACTAAAAGCACACCAAAATTCATCCATGTCTTTAAAATATATTAACCTCTAACCCAATTGATACTTCCAAAAGTATTTTAATAAGGACACTCCTGACATGTGGCTTGAAAGCACACATAGTGTATCATCTGAACGCATGCCAATATATATATATATATATATATATATATATATATATATATATATATATATTACAGGGCTTGCCCAACAAGCTCAAGGCCCTCGCCCAACAAGCTCAAGGCCCTCGGTCCAATGCCCAGTGAGACACAAGGAGAAAAGAAAGGAGAGAGGGAGGGAAGGAGAGAGGGGGGAGGGAAGGAAAGAGGGGGAGGGAGGGAGGAGAAGAGAGAGGGGACGAGTTGACCAACTGGAAGAGCAAAGTACCACAACGCAGATGAGAGAACGGGAGTTTGGTCTTGACCAAAAGTTACTTGCGACCTCCCTCTATAAGTGGACAAGGCTATCAGAGTTAAGTGCTCAGAGAAGTCCCAGTTGGAGACTAAATTTGGCTGCTCGGGATTCCATAGGGGAGGTGGGGGTGGGGGAGCCTTAAGATTCATATGGAGGGCTTCCTAGTGGGAGGCCCCAAGACAGAGCTCTGGATATTCCACCCTTTCCAGGTACAGTGAAGAAGGCATTCAGGAGACCAAAGGAATGTCCAGGGAAGAGGGGGCATGCTGCCTAGTTTCATGTCTACTTGACACAAGCTAGAGTCATCTAAGAGAAGGAAGCCCCCATTGAGAAGATGCCTCTTAAGATCGGGTTGTAGGCAAGCGTGTGGGGCATTTTCTTAATGAGTGGTTGATATAGAGGGCCCAGCCCAGTGTGGGTAGTGCTCTCCCTGGGCAGACGGTCCTGGGTGTTATCAGAAAGCAGGCTGAGCAAGCTGTAAGAAGCAAGGCCTGTAAGCAGCACCTCTCCATGGCCTCTGCATCAGTTCCTGTCTCTAGGTTTCTGCCCTGACTTCCCTGAATGATGGATTGCAAGATGTAATGTGAAATAAAGCCTTCCCTCCCCAAGTAGCTATTGATTGTGGCGTTCCATCACAGTGACAGAAACCCCGAGATGGCGGCAGTCTGACGACGGAGATGAGGAATTACGTTAAGAAAGCAGGAACAATGGCTTAGAGTGGGATGTGGTAGAGCAGTCAGTGTGAGCCTTGATATCAAGGTATGCGAGAAACCCCCTCTGCATGAAGAGAGGTGGAACCGAATATGTCTATGATACTTGTCTGGACCTCTCAGGAATCCATGTGCAGAGGAAAATCTCAGAGGCACCCTCAGTTTGGATCCCCAGAGATGAACCACGGGCTGGGAAGCTGTCAAAACTTCACCTCAGGAGTCATGGAAACTGAGACATCTAGCAGCCGGCCAGTGGCAGAAGAAAATCCAGAGAAGAACCCAAAAGAGCAAACCAACTGGCTCCATGCTCTGCAAGGAAGACACCTTCCTTCATCCCAACCCCATCAAGGTCAAGGTTCAAGTTAGCACCAGGAAGCTGAGAAGCGTTTACAGAGACCTCCACTGTGAGCAGGGCCTCCAGACTTACAGGAAGTTTGCCCACTCTCAGACTCCCCTAAGTCATCAGAAAATGATTGTGGAATCCCTATGCGGTGGAGAGCCCATCCCCCACCCCAGTCTCCAAAGCCCACCTGTAGATCAGTCTAAGCACAGGGATAAGGTGTTGGTTCACAGCATCTTTTCCCAGCATTCCACTCTGGGATGCAAATTAATACTCTAAAGGCTCAGTTGCCCCCCCCCCCAACTCTTCCCAAAACCACCAGTATCGAAACCAAAAGTTCCCATTACCAAAATCTGCACATCTTGACTTTTTCAGATAAAGTAAAAACTCCTCGCCCCCGTCACACAAACACCAAGAAACAGCACCCAGAGCAAACTAAAAGAATCTTAGGCAACGGCATTCATTTGTGATGCCTCACTTCTAAATAATATAACTCAATAATATAATGGGGTGGCTAAATTCTAAACCCAGAGGAATTAAAAAGGCAAAATTAATATTTGACAGTAACTCGGGTTTCAAGCGCAACATAAGCAAAAAATAAGCCACGTGTCTGCCAGTTGCTAATGTCTCCGGGCTACAAAGTCCAGTGCGTTTCTACAAAGGACAGTTAGCATTTGGCAATATTTTTGTGTAATTCCCCAGAAATACAACTGCAAAGTTAAAGGCGTGACTGACAGGGAGTTCATGCAACCCTTCATGTTATAAATGATAACTGACCACATTTCCAATCTCCACTTTCACATACCTAGAGTTTATTACTGATACTCCAGACACTAGAATTTGCATCATTTCAATTTCAAGGAGTGATCCTTGTCCCTAATCTGTTTCGGGCAGGAACTGATAGTTGGTCTTTTCTTTAAAAGGTGGTTCAGTTCACCAACCCTGCCCCCTGTCCCCCTTCTCCATTGTTCTTCTACACCAGTCCTTCCTCTGGGCTGATTTGATCTAGGGCTTGTTGGTTTCTTTAAAAGATGGGCAGATGGACCACACTTAAGAATCACTATTCTAAAAGTAACTGTATATAAAAATACACACCTACATGAAACGGAGACCACAAGCAAACCCAGGTTATGTGAAGCTGACAGGCAATGTCAGTTATCCAATATCATGCTACCAGCTGCTCAGAGCACAGAGTCCACATGGTAGGCCAGCACAGTTCTGCCTCAATTGTCTATGGTTAATTAAAAGTGTTTTGAAGAGGCCTGACTCTGTAGCTTAGCCTTTTGAAGTGCCCGACTGGTTAGAAAGTGTTTAGCCTTCATCTTCAAGATGTTCAGAACCACCGGCCGTATTTGGTCACTCACTTCATCGGTGAGGAATCTTTTCAACTAGAGATAGCACTGTGGAAACCACAGATGTTGGTGGAGCCACAAGCTGCACCCCACCCCCCAGATGGTCCTGTGTTTATATGCCCATCTTGACCTGTGTGTGTGTGTATGGGGGGGGGGGGTGTCTTCAGACCTATGACAATTATTCCTATGGCAAGGAAGTTCCTAACCTGCCCTGCCTCAGAAGGGGATTCTAAACACAGCTTAAGCCCAAACAGTTCAAGGATTTGACACTGCCGCCAAACTAGATAACCTTGTGTCACTAGCAAGACGGATTTTACTGAATTAACTCAGGGAGCTCTGGCAGTGCCAACGCTTGTCTGCAGCTTGTGAACAAAGGTGTTGCTTTCATTCACTCTCTTTATTCTGACCCTGCAGCTAATTCTAACAAATCTTGCGGGCCATTACCTCTAGGAACTTCGATGTCACAACACCTGGGGGGGGGGGGGGAACGCTTGCTACTTTCCTCAGTGGAGAAAGAGTCCCAGGTCCTTTCCTAGGGGCCCTAAAGCGTGGCGCTAAGCAGAATTTCCCTCCAGTTTCTAACTCCACTTCCAGAAGTCAGCCCCAGAGCTGCTGGGGGTAGGGATCTCCGCCTGCGAAGTGTAAGACCTCATGGGTTCAAGCGACGATTTCTAGAAGTGGCTCTGGCACTTCCGAGGCCCTCTGTCCCCCAAGGTGGCCCCCTGACTGACCCCTCGAACTCACCAAAAGTAGGTTGTGAGCAACCAGGTACCCGAGCCTGGAGCTGCCCCGCACGCCCGGGGCCAGACGCCCGGTGGCGTACCCGTGCCAGGCCACCACGTAGGGGTTGTCAATGGTGATCCAGTACTTGACCTGGTCACCGAAGTGACGGAAGCAGAGCTCGGCATAATCCCTGAAATGGTCGGCCAGGGCGCGATTGGCCCAGCCGCCATAAGTGTCCTGCAGGCGCTGTGGCAGGTCCCAATGGTACAGGGTAACCACCGGCTGCACGCCTAGCTCCCGCAGCCGCTCCAGCAGCCTCCGGTAGTAGCGCAACCCCTCGCGGTTGGGGGTGCCCGCCGTGCCATTGGGGAACACCCGCGCCCACGATATGGAGAAGCGGTAGTGGGTGACCCCCAGTTCGCGCAGCCCCTCTGTGTCGCGGTAGACGTTGTTGTAACTGTCGCTGGCCACATCTCCAGTGGAGGGCAGGAGAGGCGACGGGGCACCCGACGGCTCCACGATGATCGGAGAGTCGCCCGGGGTGGCCCAAGAGTGATGGGTGAAAGTGTCCCAGATGGACGCGCCTTTGCCGTGCTGTCGCCAGCCGCCCTCGATCTGGTAGGCGGCGCTGCCTACCGCCCAGAGGAAACCGTCGGGGAAGGTGTCGTGGAGGAGGCCAGCGGCCTCTGGGGCAGGAGGGCGCGCGAAGCGAGCCCAGGTCTGCGCGCCCTGACCCGGCTCAGCACTCAGGCAGCGGGCGCACAGGGCGAGCAGCAGCAGATGCAGCGACAGTAAACGGAGCAGCCGCGGCAGGCGGCGAGGAGGGGCGCGGGCTGGCATGCTGCGGGAGCCGGGAGGGCACCGCGCCGCGCCCCTATATGCCAGCGCCCCGCCGCCCTCCCCGCGCGGTGCCCACCCCCGCTCCCGCCACCCCACGAGCAATGATTATCCAGAGCAGGCGCCGCCCCCCACTCCGGCCTGGCATGGGGGCGGGACAGGGGCTCAGACAGCCAGGGTGCCCAGAGAGAGCACCGCAGGCGTCCTGGGGACGTCGGAGAACAAGCACCTGCTGCAGCCAGTTCAGGGAGTAGCGTATCCCACATCCCACAGTCCTGTGTCCTCCATTCTGGGATGTTCCTGCGTCGCCCACTCCCCGTGTCCACTCCCTTTGCCTTCCTGGAACTAGTGGTCATGGAAGACAGAAACGGCTGCTCAACTTTGCACAACGTTTGGCACCTGGGAGTGGGGGTGGGGGGCACCTGCTGTCCCCTTTCTCCCATTCTGAGCTTTCCACCCGGAGGAATCTTTCAGATGACATCCCTGAAGAGCTTTGCCTGTGTCTGAACACCGCGGGAAGGCGGGATGGGGAATTCACATTGGAACTTTGCTGGGTTTAAGAGTATTCAGGCAGTTTTCTTCTGGTGAGGGAGAGTCTGCCATCCCATCAGAGAAGGGAGAGAGTCGGCCCTGTCTCAGACCCCAACCTGGGGAGCCTTCAAGAACACACAGTGGGTCTAAGATTTTGGGGTTATGTGGGGCTTCGCTTCTGTTTCTCCTTTCTCTGGGTCCTCTCTAACCCCTTCTCTTCCTTCCCCCTGTTATCCTTTAACCCTTTAAATCAGCAGTGTTCCTTAATTAGGTCCCTCTGAATTCTTTGGGGGAGTTTGTGGCTGTGAGTTGTTTTCTAAGAGAAAGAACTCTAAACCACCCAGACTTCAACTTCCACGGCACCTTCTCAGGTTTAATCACCCTTTGCCGTCCTTTTTATGAATGAACGTTTTGATTTCCAGCCCTGGCTTAGCAAGTGGGATCTCTGTGCAGGAACCACTGGGCAGAGGTCTCTGGGTGGGAGACCTCTGTCCCCCACACCACTCTGGAAGAAAAATTAGCCCAATAATTCCCCTGGCTAGAATAAAAAAGGGCCAGCATATTTTCCTCCGTTCCCTCAAAGCCCTTTGAACAGAAGCTTCAAGCCACAGCGCACACGCACACACACACACACACACACACACACACACACACACACACACACACACCACACACGGGCTTTGTCCCATTCATTGGGGAGCATTCCAAAACTCAAAGGACAAATGTACACTAAGATGAGTCCCTAAGGGAAGCCCAGAAAAATGAAGGATCCCAGCATCCTACTCAGTAAGGTACAACTCTGCCTCTGCTGCCCGCCCACAGAGGGATGAGTAACATCCTTGCAGAACAGGCACTCTGAGAGCGATGTCGTCCTCAGAATTCCACACAAATTAAAAGTCAGTACAGTAGTTGGAGATGCTACAATGTCAGCACAGTCAACTTACTCCAGTACTTGATGAAATCTTCTCAACTCCAGCAAGCACACATTATCACCATTAGTGAGATGAAGTCACCAGGTGGGGACAAAGACACCTCTGTTCTGTTCAGTGTGTCATTTAGATATCTCAATAATTGAAAAAATAACAATGAGCAATTTAAAAAAAAAAAATCACTTCATGCAGCTTCACAGTCGCTGTCTTACCAGAAGATTAAACGGCACACATGTCTGCATGCTGCCTCAAGGACCCCTTCTAGAGCTGAAGCTTCAAGTGACTCAAGAAAACAGTTGGGAGGGCTGTAGAGATGGCTCCGTGGTTAAGAGCAGTGACTCTTCTACCAGAGGACCCAGGTTCAATTCCCAGCACCCACATGACAGCTCATAACTGTCTATAACTCCAAGATCTGACACCTTCATAGACATCCATACGTGTAAAACAACAACAGAACCAATACATATAAAATAAAAATAATTATAATAATTAATTAGTCTTACTGTTTAGTGTTCTAAGTAGATTCTATCTATTGTTTTTTTTAAAAAGTTGACCAACGATACAAAAAAGAAAAGGGAATTTTTCATATAGCACCGATTAAAGGATGATTAGCTGCTCCCCAGTTGGTATTTATCTACAAGAGGGACATGTGGTACATGGTTATATTAGATGGACCCCAGGTCTACCAAACTTGATAGCAGAGCTCGTAGATCACAGTTAATTCAACCCAACAAAAAACATGATTTCCAGAACTTTCTTTTAAGCATTTATTTTCAGATTTATTTTTGCTTTGTATGTGTGCTTGCCCGAATGCATGTATGTGTACCCATGTGTTCAGTACCCACAGAGGCCAGAGGAGGCCATCAAACCCCATGGAACCGGAGTTGCAGCTGGGCTATGAGCCACGTGGGTGCTGAGAACTGAGCCTGAGTCCTCGGCAAGAGCAACAAGGGCTTTAACTGCTGTGCCATCTCTCTGGCCCTTGCTTTCCTGACCTGTGTCTTTATCAAGGTTCTGCTGTGGTAATTAGGCTCTGAACTCCTGAAGTATGAGTAAAGACTCCTGTGCTCCTTCTCATGTTTGGGGAGATCAATGGGGTGAATCAAAACATGAGGTAAATCAGAGAAATACCAGAATCCCAGGGTAAAGTATCTGTCCTGCCCCCCCCCTCCCATCTCCCCTCTTCCCGTCCATCCCTGTGTCCCTTCCCTCCACACCCCGGCTCCCATGTTCCTAGAAGACAAGAATTGCAGCCTTGGAGACAGACTCATGCTTTATTTTGGTTGTGTGTGTGTGTGTTGTTTTGTTTTGCAAATGTGTAGGCTTCAAATGCCTTGAAATTTTAAATTCTGTGAGAAACTGTTGCTCTTCTTTGAATATGAAGAAAATGTTATAATCTCAGAAACAAAAGACACTGTAAACTTTATTTATTGATTTTGCTTACAGTGAAGAGATTATTTTCAGCAGACAGAGGTCAGAAGGAGTTAGAAAGCACTCAGTAGTTAAATTGCTTGCTTCAGAAGTGCAAAGATCTGAGTTGGGATCCTCCAAACCCTATATAAATGCCTAGTGGGCATGCTGGCCTGCCTGTAATTCTAGCCCCTGAAACTGGAGGTGGGATACCCAGAGCAAGCTGGCTAGCAAGACTATGCATAACTTGGAGCTTTGGGCTTTACTAAGAAGCCCTGCCTCAGTGGGTAAGGTGAAGAAGGAGCAGTGAGAGTGACTGCCCAAGAGGAGCTTCATGCACACACACACACACACACATTGAACAGCACAGATGTGAAATGAGAAGAAATCAAAAGTCAGTCAACAATCTGATCCTTTTCTCCATCGTCTGTTACAGGGGAGGTTTTGGGATGAAGGCAAGATGGACTGGGCCAAAAGATCCCCGCCTTTCTCCTCTGACCAGGAGCCCACATTTGCAAAGCCCCACACAAAACACTGGATAAAGCCAGCTCCTTGTTCCAGATTCCAAAGTGACCACTAGACATAAGACCACCCTATAGGGCCCTAAATCACACCCATAACTATACGTAAGAATGCAAAGTAGGCTCCATTTGATAAAGTGTCAGTGTTTTTCAAAGATACCCATTGAGATGTGTGACCAAAGCTCAAAGGACAGACTGGCAACCTGGACAAGAAATTTCCACTCCAAGATATAGAATGAGTGAGTTAAAGAGAGACAAAGCGGCTGGGCAGTGGTGCGCACGCCTTTAATCCCAGCACTTGGGAGGCAGAGGCAGGCGGATTTCTGAGTTCAAGGCCAGCCTGGTCTACAGAGTGAGTTCTAGGACAGCCAGGACTACACAGAGAAACTCTGTCTCGGAAAAGAGGTGGGGGGGAGAGAGGGAGAGAGAGGGAGGGAGGGAGGGAGGGAGAGAGAGAGAGAGAGAGAGAGAGAGAGAGAGAGAGAGAGAGAGAGCAAGCATAAATGCTACTGCACACTCTATCCAGGGAGATGGAGGGAACGAGAGACAGTGAGCTGGGTTCTTTTTCTGTCAACTTGACCCACACGAAATTCACCTAGGAAAAGAGACTCTCAATTAAGAAAATGCCTCTATAACACTGGCCTGTGGTCAAGCTTGTGGTCAAGCCTGTGGTCATTTGATTAGTGGTTCATGTGAGAGGCCCCCAACTCACTGTATATGGTATCACTCATGGGAGGGCGGTCCTGGGTTGTATAAGAAAGCAGGCTGAGCAAGCCATGTGGAGCAAGCCAGTAAGCAGCCCCCTCCATGACTCCAGGTTCCTGCCCTTCTTGAGTTCCTGCCTTGACTCCCCTCAGTGATGTGACCTGAGTGTTGTAAGCTGAAATAAAGTTTCCTTCCCAAGTCTCTTTCTGGCATGGTATTTTATCATGGCAATAGAAACCCTGACTTAGCCGGGCAGTGGTGGCGCATGTCTTTAATCCCAGCACTTGGGAGGCAGAGGCAGGAGGATTTCTGAGTTTGAGGCCAGCCTGGTCTACAGAATGAGTTCCAGGACAGCCAGGGCTACTCAGAGAAACCCTGTCTGGAAAAAATAAAACAAAACAAAAACAAAACAAAAAGAAGAAGAAGAAGAAGAAGAAGAAGAAGAAGAAGAAGAAGAAGAAGAAGAAGAAGAAGAAGAAGAAAAAGAAACCCTGACTTAGACAGACGTGAAGCATTAAGTAAATAAATAAAACACAGGGAAGGACCAGGAGTCCCAGGATGAAGGGTTTTCCAGCTTAGGAGACAGCAATGAGGAAAAAATAAAACCAAAACAAAAAACAAAACAAAATAAAACAAACAAACAACAAAAACCAAGCCAAACATGATCACACTTGTTGAGAAAGTAGTTGATTTAGAGGTTAGCTCATTTGGTGACTTTGGGGACAGATTTAATCAGTTGTGGTGGAATGAAGCCAGGTCACATTGCAAGACGTTAATGAGACGCTACAGGCAAGAAAATATTGTCCACAGAACAGAGTCTTCTGTGGAAGGTTGGAAGTGGAAGAAAGAGGAGAGCTTCACTGAGGAGCTACAGAACACAGGAAAACGTCCAGGATGGTAAACTTGCTCAATATTTGTGTGCAGATAAAGGAGATGATGATCTGAGGGTTTTAGAAAATCATAAAACAAGCCAGCATGGCAACACCAGCTGTACCCCCAAAGTAGCCCACTGTGCTTTTTAAAGCCCCTTAGAGATAACAAAAATCTAGGTGTGCACAGCTGGAACGCATGGTGAAGGGCAATAAGCAGGCCGGGAGGTGGACCAAACGCTATGATGAGACAATAGAGAGAAACAACAGAGAAGAGCTCTGTGACAGTTCAGAGAGCTGCAAACGGCTTCCGGGAGGGAGGGGCTTCCCGGGAGGGAGGGGCTTCCGGGAGGGAGGGGCTTCCCCGGAGGGAGGGGCTTCCCGGGAGGGAGGGGCTTCCCGGGAGGGAGGGAGGGAGGGAGGGCCCACACTGCATGGCTCTCAGAAACACAACTCTGCAGAGATTTTTGGAGCAAAAAGCAGGTGTAGGGGTCTCTAAAAAAATGCCAAGAAAAAATATTTTTTTGAAAACTAGAAAGATATAAAATCATGGAGTGATTAGGGACCCTTACATAACCTTTCAACACTACTGGACATTTCAGCTTGTGTTAGGGGACATGCACATACGCCAATAGGCTTTGGTCCTAAGTGCAGAACAATCCTCCTAACAAGAAAAGGTGAGTCTGAAAAAGAAGTCAGTATAGCTAATTTCCTTGACTGAAGCCTCGTAGTTTGTGAAGTTGTCTGGGCATCACTGAGCACCGTGACCAAAGCTTCAGAGCCTCATTTTAAAATCGTCTGTAAGGAGTTGGAGAGATGGCTCATAAGGCAGCTTACAACCATCTGTAACTCCAGCTTCAGGGGATCCAGCGCCCTCTTCTGGCCTCCACAGGCACTTTATGCACATAGTGTGCATACACACATGCAGACAAACATTCATACACATAAAATAAAAATAAGGCTTGATGATTAGGGCCAAGGACAATAGTTCATAATTTTGTCAGTCTAATGAACATGCATCAGGCCCATTCTCATAATTATCATCCTGTGCCTGCCATACTTTTGAAAATTGTACCCTGGCTCATCAGGGTATTAACTGGGACAGAGAGTAAATTAACTAGTTAGAGCGTATTTCTTTAGCAGACATAGTATATTGTCTATGGCCTAAGTCTTATGAATCTAGTCTCGTGGTTTCGGTTTGGTTGTCTTCTATTGTTTATTGTCTCTGCCTTCTCATCCTGATCTTCTGTTTAGCTCTCTGACATCCTTCTGGGAGCCAGCTTCTCCTTGATTTCAACTCAGTAAGCCACATATTTAAACCACTGCATCTGTCTCGTATTTTGCCTGGAACATTTCAAGCCCCCATTGAAACTAACAGGCATAATTGGCAAGGCACACACAGAAGTCACATGAGACTATACATGAGTACAAAGGTCTGAAACATCCAACATCAAACATCCAAACATCAGCAGTGAGATGATAGAAGCTATACAAAAATAACCCAGAAAATTGGGGAAAGAAAACTGTATTCCCATAATAGAAATAGTGGGGGAGAAGAAGAGAAGGAGGAGGAAAAGGAGGAGGAGGAGGAGGAGGAGGAGGAGGAGGAGGAGGAGGAGGAGGAGGAAGAGGAGGAGGAGAAGGAGAAGGAGAAGGAGAAGGAGAAGGAGAAGGAGAAGGAGAAGGAGAAGGAGAAGGAGAAGGAGAAGGAGAAGGAGAAGAAGAAGAAGGAGGAGGAGGAGGAGGAGGAGGAGGAGGAGGAGGAGGAGGAGGAGGAGGAAGAGGAGGAAGAGGAGGAAGAGGAGGAAGAGGAGGAAGAGGAGGAAGAGGAGGAAGAGGAGGAGGAGAAAGAAAAGCTCTGGAGAGTTAAATGGTAATTTAGTGTGTGTGAAAATATGGGAAGAGACTTTGCTTTGTCTGGCCTCAATGGAAAGGATGCTCCTAGTCCTGCAGTGACTTGATGTGTCAGGGTGATACCCAGGGGGGCCTCCCCCTTCTCAGAGGAGAAGGGGAGGGAGTAGAGGAAGGGCCGTACATTTTTTGCAACCTACTTTTAATAAACATTCAACCTCTCCTTTAGCCCACCACCCAACAGAGGCAACGGAAGAGAAAAGTTATTAGGATATGGGGGAAGTGGACCTGTTCAGTGATAGTTTGTTGGGGGCGAGCTCCATCTCCTTTGTCAGCAGTTCAGTCTCATAGCAAACACCAAATAGGACTCGGCAGCTGCAGACCAGTCCTCTAGGCAGGCAGACCCCAGGCATGAGCCAGCAACTGAAGTCCAGTCCTTTCTGTAGGCAGACACCAGGCACAAGCCAATAGCTGTAGTTCAAAACTCAAGAGAATGCCAGGCTTGCCAGTCGGCCTGAGGTGAGGCCGAAGAAGCCACAAGCTGCCTCAGGGACCTCACGAGCAGTTCTTTGGCGAGTTTCTCTCTGGCATCACCACTAGTGGAGATCAACAATGCTATGTAAGGCGAACCAATACATGTGTTTTGTTAGTGAAGAATAGCGAGGCAGAGCAAAGCAATACGATGTTCAGTGCTTGTCTCCCACAGTCTGTGGGGTCATATTTATACTCCATCATCACAGGTCCTTTCATGTGTTTCCTTATATCAAAACATCCTTTCACCTGTGTCTGCTTCAGGAAAACATTCTTTCCCGTGTCTGCTTTAGTAATACATTCTTTCACCTGTGTGCCCCGACAAACCATCATTTGATATAACTTCCAAAGAAAATAGAAATTTTCACTTCAGGGGACCTGGAGTGGAGGAGGGGTGCTGTGATCAACATTTAAAGCCAATTAATAAATTAATGAAAAAAACATTTTTAAAAAAAGGAAATTGTTTTTTTTATTAAGGAAAAAAAACAAACAAAACTGGATTCCTTTTCTATTGTTTTTAATCTATTTTTGTTTTTTTTTTTTCACACCAACAAAGTATATCTCTAGTAGACCACAGAAGCAACATTTTAAATGGAGAAAAGTAACAGGAGAACAGTAGAATGTTTTTTATAATGTTATGGTTGTAGAAAGCCTTTCTGAGCATCAGAAACAACCTGGAAAATGTAATTATGATCTAAGTGAGAGGTGGTTAAAGCTGCTTAGAGAGACGGAGGGAGGAGACAGAACAGGCAGTGGCTTTTTGGAAAAAGTTAATATCTGCAACCACAACTAATTCTGCTAAGCAATAAGTACATTAATTAATTGTAAAAATTAATCACAAGATGATTGACAGGCAAGCCAAGAAGGGGAAAAAAGAAGAAAAAAACCCAACAAATACAGCAAAACAGACCTACCAATATAATAGACATCATTAAAGAGAGATGGCATGTTTTATCCCAAGATAAAACCTTAGAAAGCACAAAGTAGAAACCAAGAAAGGACTGACATTTCGGATTAGATACAGGGAGACATGCACCTACTACATATGTGCTGGAATTCTCACTCTGACAACTTTACAGGAGAGATGTTTGTCAGTATTTCAAAAAAAATTCACATGTTTATTCTTTGTGACTCAGAAGCATTACTGCACGGACGGCCCCCACAGCGATTGTAGCAGCCAGAGCATAAGGATGTGTGTGCACAAGCATCTCGCCTGTAACAAAATACCAGCGAAACCCCATTATCCATCAGTAAATGAAAATTACATCAATTATGCACACATTCGGATTTTTAATAATTTCTTAATAGTGAAGATATGCTACATGCTACCTTTGAGGCATGGAATTGGGGTGAAATATTTCCTTTTCTGTTGTTTTTACTTTACAAATTATGCCGATATTTTTTACCCTTGAGGAGAAAAACAAAACAGGAAGAACAGGGGAGGACTCACACTGGGATGTACTGTTCTGTAAGCCCAGGGGGTGCAGACATCAACAGAAATCAATGCTATACCAGAGTGTAGTCAGTAGCTCATTTCTTTATTCTTTACCAACTTCATCTTCAGAGAGACGAGGTTCAAACAAAACAATACAAACAAAACAGAATCTCAAACACAGACTCTATTCCTTTTCACATTTTAAATTTTTTTATTGCATGCCTATGAGCATTTTACATGTGTGTATCACATGGCCTAAACCTTCACCTGTGTGGGAGTCCTCACTGACTCCCATACCTGAACGTTGTCCTTTGACAGAAAAGACAGTTGTCACAAACTAAATGTCATTCCGTCCATAGAACACAATTTCAGAGTCTCAGCCCAGAATTATCTGGGTCTTGATTGAGAAATTGCCTCCATCAGATTAACCTGTGGGCATGTCCATGAGGCATCTTCTAAGAGAGTGCAGCCCACTGTCAGTGGTACCATTCCTAGGCATATAGCTACCATCTTGGGCTATATAAGAAAATTAGCTGAATGTAAAGCAGGGAACAAGCCAGTAAGCAGTAAGAAACTCCAACTTTCTTCCTTGATGTCCCTCTTTGATGATCTGTCACCTGTAAGCTAAAATAAATACTTTCTTACCCCAGGTTATTTTACCACAGCGACAGACATCAAACTAGAACCCTGAGATCTCTTAGTGGAGGATCTTTTTCTGTCCCAGGAGCCACACAGATCCTCTATCTTGGGTTGGAAGTTCCCTGTGATTTGTAAGAAGCAGGTGACAATCTCTCATTCTGGGAAGTGCCCAGTGATATCAGGGACAGTTAAGAATGAGGGACACTGCGGGGTGGTGGTGGCACACGCCTTTAATCCCAGCACTTGGGAGGCAGAGGCAGGTGGATTTCTGAGTTCGAGGCCAGCCTGGTCTACAGAGTGAGTTCTAGGACAGCCAAGAGCTACACAGAGAAACCCTGTCTCGAAAAAAACCATACGTGTAACAAGGGATTGGAGTCATTTTTTAAAACTTGCTCTTTTGAAAAGGAGCAGAACTTTCCTGACAGCTTCCTGTCTTGGATTCTAAGAAGAAATTGAGCATCTTTGGAGTTATTCCAATTGTGGTGAGAGAGCCACTAGGCAAGAATTGCCTCTTTCCATCTACAGACAAATCACTGTCCAGAAAAGGACACACTTGCAGAATAGTTGACTGATTATATCTGCCTAGACAGAGTAATCAGCCCTTAATAATTCTGCATCACTAGGTCTGTCAGATGATTCTGGGCCAGAAGGCTGAAGATCGGATGCTCCAACATTCTGTAGTATAGGGACTGTCCAGGTGTTCAGCAGTCTCTATAAATTGGCTATGTTTTAGAAGCTATGCTTTGTGCTTCCCATAATTTCAGTTAACTCAGTCATTCTGGATTTCTGACGGGGTTGAAAACTTATAGTCTCATAGCCAATCCTTGCTATTTACTTTGAGAGAAAAGATTTGAGAGGATGGTTTTCAGCTAACATTCATTCTAAAGCCAAGAAAAAAAAAGCTAGGTTCAGAACTAAGTCTTTTATTTAGGAGAGATGACAGAGGTTCTGCTTAGTCAACAAAATGATGGACTGGATATTAGGTCTATCTTGCACCTTACTGACATAAATTGGTATAGTTATGCTCTAACTGTATTTTGAGAGAAAAGTTTTATTTTAACAGGAAGGGTGATATGTAGGAGGAGCTAAGGTGGGAGGAGTAAGGAGAGGAGGAGGAGAAGGAGAGGAGGAGCTAGGTGATGAGAGAGAAAGAGAGAGGGGGGCCAGACTTGGAGGCAGATGTTCACATGTCTCTGCCAGTCAAAGATAGTTGATATATCTAGGTTGGGTATTAGGTTACACTTCTGATTGATATTGAGCATTACCAAATTTATAAAGCCATTGGTTAACATTAAAAAAAAATTGTATAAAAGCAAAAAGGAGAAGGGGGTATGGGATAGGGGTTTTCTAGGGAGGGGAAATGGGGAAAGGGGATGGCATCTGAAATGTAAATAAAATATCCAATAAAAAAAGTGAGGAACAAAAAAAAAAAAGAAAGAAAAGGAGCAGAACTTTGAAGAAATAAAGGGCTTAGAGTCCTCTAGCCTTTGGGATGCTCTGGGGTGTGGTTTGCTCTGGAACACTGAACCGATAGTGATGGTTTCTGGCTGAGGCTATACTCCAAAGTCCTGAAGGTTACTTTGCGGCACCCAGAGGCCTTACAGCCTAAGCACCAACCCTTGACCTCAGTGAGACAATATCATATCTCTGGCAAGAGCTGGGCTGGACAGATGCTCAGTGGTCCCGTCATTGCCTTTCAGAGCTCCCCCGTTACAACCCGAACTTTCCAGGTCACCCTGAAGAAATAAAACTGACTTCATTTTCTGCTGCTATAACAAAGAAGTTTATAAAGACACTTAGTTCTTACAGTTGGGGGTGGGCAGGTGCTGAAAGTTCAAAGCTGAGAGGCCACATCCGATGAGGAACATCCTACTGAAGGGGACTGTGCAGAGTCCCAGTGACACGCAAGGTATCACACCACAGGGAGACAGAACAAACATGCTGGAGAGGTCTTGTTATAAACCACTCCTGAGATAGCCCCTAATCTCCTAACCCACAGATGGATCCATCACGACTGAGTCACCTCCCAAAGGTCCCAACTCCAAATATTCTTGGCATAATATTACTTATAGGGTCATGTTTCCAAGTTGAGTTCTGGGAGGCAAGCATTCAGACAGTCAAGATGAAAGGACACCATAGGGATTGTATAAGCCAGTTGCTTATTCTAGTGGTTTGTAATGACATAAAACCAGAGCAGAGACAGAGTGAGTAAACTGAATAAAGAACTGAGTCTGTAGTCTAGAAAAAGAAACAATTTAAGATACACTCAATAATTATTAAAAGTCCTCACAAACTTATATATTGAGTTAGTTAATTGGCAGAGTTCTGAAGACTGAGGCCCATAGATTTGTCACAGTTCCACAGTGAGACACCAGAGGCTTTTTACTTAATTTTGCCTACCTTGTGTTAAAACTGGTGATGTGGAGAATCTCTGCTTGGCTCAGGTTTTCTTCCAGATGTTTGTAATTACGTGGTTATGACCTCTGTGTTTGAAAACCCTTTTTCTTTTTTTTCTTTTTTCTTTTTCTTTTTTTTCCAGGACAGGGTCTCTCTGTGTAGCCCCTGACTGTCCCTGGACTCTAATCGAGGCTGGCCTCAAACTCATAGAGATCCACTTGTTTCTGCCTCCCAAGTTCTGCCCGGCTAAAGGAACTACCCAGCATGCCCGTTTCCAAGCATGACACCAATTATATAACAATGTTTTCCCACTAACTCAAATTCAGATTATACACACACACACACACACACACACACACATACATACATACATACGTACATACGTACATACATATGTGTGTGTAATAGGATATAAATTTATATTAGATATTAATGTAGATTTTCTGGTCTCTGATAGAGATTCCACTTAAAATGAAATATTCAGATTGATGGACCTTTAAAAGTTTCCTCAAGTGAATACAGTGGATAGAGACTATGTATGGAAAAAGCCACTAATTTATCTTTATGAATATTTGCCAGATGAACTAAGTTCAATATATTCAGCATTAACAAAGTATATGATGAGTGAAACTTGACACTGTTAATACAATATTGTAGGCAGTTATAAGTGCAGACGAAGTTGTGCGAGGTATACGTGAATACAGCCCACTGCATATAACAGTTCTCTTTCTGCAAAGCTTATTCATTTGTTCATCCATTCACATGGTAAGTATTTATATAAACCTGTTGTGTGTCTGACAATCAATCTCCAAAGCACATACTGGCCTCCAAGAACAGCTTGGTGACCCATCTCCCGTGTGGACGTTTCTGAAGCAACAGAAATCTAGTTGCTGGATGATCCTCGTCTCTCTCTTGTATTTCAACATGCTTGCAGCCGAGCCGATTGTCCTCTGGAAGCCTGCCTGTCCCTGTTACTCAACTTGCTTTTGGTATAATCAACCATTGAGAAAATCAACTTCTGCTCCAGTCACAGAACTCCACTTAATTCTGCGGCTCACTGTGATGATTTGATCGAGAATGTCCCCAACGGGCTCAGGAGTCTAGACACCTGGTGGCACAGCTTTTGGAGGTACAGCCTTGCTGCAGGAAGCACAACTATCTTAAGGCCAATGGGAAATGTATACAAACACTAATAGTACCCCTCGTGAAATTACAAGTAGTTTCATTTTTATTTTATTGTTCTTTTTATGTTTTTCAAAGTTTCTGGATTATTAGTTTTATAATGAAGTCACATAAGAAGGTAATTAAAGCCATCTGCATTGCGCTTGTGAGCTTGGCTGGCAGCTATTCTATCCGGCCTCAGCAGAACCAGAGTCTAGAAGGCCGGAATAGGGGTTAGCATTGCAGAGGTGACCCTAAGGAGCCTCCCATAGATGACGCCAGGAGGCTCCGCCATTGTGTTAGCTCTCCAAGAGTGGAGAGCACAGAGTAAGTTGACTCCTGGTGGGCAGGTAGTCGGATAAAAGTCAAGATTCACAGAGTTCATTTTAGAAGAGGGGGAAAACTGTACGCTATACATGCATATGGACTAACTAGAACATAACGGAACCCGCAGGGAGCCCCAAGAAGTCATCACAGGTATATGAATAAAGACATCTGCCAAGTGGGAACGTCAGCCAGGAAGGTGAAAAGACACCAGGAAGAATGAAGAGCATCTCTGTGGAAAGATTAATAGTGTTGTGTGGGCTAATGAGAGGGTTTTCCTCATTGGATTTGTTGAAAGCACTGTGTCAACAGGTGCCTCCTGGAACAGAAAAAGCAAAAGAGAAGTCGGTTCATGTTTAGAGTAACAATAGAATCCATGAATATGTGCACCACTAACTTTGAAGTTACTTTGAAATTAGAAGCTGTACACATCAGCTATCCAAATTAGATTCAAATACATTTGCTTCATGCCTTTCCTAGGAAATAAATACCAAGAAATTGAGCTGATGTGATCTGCCCCAGCCCGTGGGGATTCGACGAGACCCTAGGGAAGGGGGTGAAAGAATGAAGGGACAAGAGACACAAAGAATGAGAGCTAGTCTGAGGTTCTGATCAAGGTCTGAAACTTTAATTTGGGGGGCAGGTTATAAAGACACAGCAAAACGGGAAGTTTGGGCAAGGGTCATTGCTTAGGGCTATCCCACTATTGAATCATCATTGTCTAAGACTGTCCCACTGTCATATCCTCATTGCCCTAGACCATCTCATTGTCATGACCGGCTCCCAGGAAATGTCAGATGTTCTTTAAGTTCTGGGACCTGAGACCCATTAACCGTGTACTGACTAGTCTTTCCAGAACAGCAGGTAATTTCCTGGGTTTGGCTCCCGGCAGTGATCTGTGAAAACACATCTCACACAAGGAAGAGTAATAATGCCTCAACAGTGTGAGGGTCTGAATCTCAAAGTCTAGAATGAGAGTTTGCACACATGGACACTGAGCCGTGCATGGCAGAATGAAGTCAGTCCCACGGAATGAGAAAGAACACAGCAGGGTCTGCGGTGACAGTGCAGATATTTTTCAGACATGGTGACAGAGGAATTAGTCTTTCATACTTCGTAAATCTGTTAAAAACCACTATTTTCGTTACTGTTTTTGAGGCCACTTGCTGAAGTAAAGATACAAAGAGATTTAAAACTCATTTTATTAGAAGTTTTCTTCAGCTACACAAATAAAACTGTAACGATGATTACTCTGTGCACACAATTTCAGCAGCTGTGATCCCAAGTCTGTCTTTTTAACTTGTTACTTAAAGAGGCAACCGTCACTTTACTGCATGCTCCCATTTGTCATGCTCTACATGGACTACTTACACACACACACACACACACACACACACACACACACACACTTGAAGGTTTGAGGCAGCCTGCATTAAGAAGGGGAGGAAGAAGGGAGGCTGGAGCGATGATGGCTCAGTGTGTAAGTGCAGTTACTCCCTTGCTAAGGACCTAGGATTCAGCTTTCAGCACCTGAGTGGCAGCTCACAACCATCCACAACTCCAGGTCCAGGAGATCTGACGCCCTCTCTTGGCCTTTGAGGGCACTGCGCACATATGGTGCACATACACATGGAGCCAATCACCCCTACACATACAATAAAATAAATGATGTTAAAAATCCACTGGCATCTTTTCCTTCGGTGAAGGTGACTGTTTGTATTTTTAGCAATAAAACATTTCAATTAGGATGTGCACATTTTGTAGATAGACATGATATTCACCATTCACTTATCAGGCCACAGTGGGACACAAATGTAGCTTTTTAGAAACGTGCATTAGAAAACCTAAAACTCCATGTACTGACTTTATCCTGATTGGACTCTATAATGTGCATCTGGAGCTGAACTTAAACACTCCAAGGGATGACTGTGTTGCAAACTAAGAAATCGTGGGATGAAGGGACCTGTGATGTGGACTGTACATATTGATCTGTGTTTTAAAGTAGGCATGTATCAGATATTTTGGTCATCCTGATAAGTCCCTACAAACAGTGATCACGAGCGTGTTCACGGAATTATGTTTCATGCCTTGCTTGTTCTTTGACTATTTGTGTTTATTGTCTTGCTTGTTTCTTGACTGTTGCGGGGGATATTTCAATCTCCAAACCTAATGGGACTGGTCACTGAAAACACAACTCAGTAATTACGAATATATTCTGTAAGCCTAGATTTGGGCAGATACCCCTGCATTACTCTGTTCCCCAGCTATGAGACCCTTATAACTTGAGAGTTTTCCAGATCTTGTGTCTGTCCTTCTACCTCCTGCTTCCCAGTCATCTTCTTCCATCGTCCTCTCTCCTCTCTCCCCAGCCTTTATTTCTCCACCTCCCCTTCCTCTGCCCAATCACTGGCTCCAGCCTTTATTTTATAAATTAAGATGGGCAGAAGGTTCACTAGAAATCACCTGTGTAACGACTCACACCTCCTCTGCTGTCCTTCACAGGAAAGGGGAATTAGTCGGGCTATCCACAACACTTGACTATCTATCTGCATCTATTGTATTGCTAGACCCTCAACCTAGAACTGACCTTAATACATGCATGTAATTAAAATGGTATAAAAGCAAAAATGAGGAGGGGGGATGGGATAGGGGTTTCTAGGGGAGGGAAATGGGGAAAGGAGATGACATCTAAAGTGTAAATAAGTAAAATATCCAATAAAGAAAAAAGGAAAAAAATAAAGTAGGCATTTACAGAATAAAAATCATCCCATGTTTTAACTTTATTTACCACTCATCAAAGTCTTAATAAGAACCATCTCATGGTGGTACAACACTACTTTGTCAAATATGCCTCCAGGAATGCTGATGAGGGAACAAAAATTAAATTCAAATGAGAATATGCATTAGTTTGTTCCAGACCAGCAGTTCTCAACGTGTGGGTCACAACCAGATCTCCTGCATAGCAAATATTTACATTATGAGTCACAACAGTGACATAGTTACAGTTACAAAGTAGCAACAAAATTTTATGGTTGGGGTCGCCACAACATGAGGAGCTGTCTTAAACGGTCACAGCGTCAGGAAGGTTCAGAACCACTGGACGGGATGGTGACCAAGTTAGTATTTAGTATTCTGGCATCAGACCCTCTGAAACTGGAGCTATGGATGGTTGTGAGCCAACATGTGGTGCTAGAAACCAAACCCAGATCCTCTGCAAGAACAACACATGCTCTTAACCACTGGGCCGTCTTCCCAGCCCAATGCAGGCTATTTTGATGAATCACACTCTCAACTGAAACCGAGCAAAATAGGTAACTGTGGTGTAGCTCAGTGAAGTAGAACACTTGCCTAGCATGCTCCATAATCAGTCTCTACTCCTGCAAAGAAACCAACAAAAACATGTCCCCCTCCATCTTCCTGTCTCAGCTTTCATACTGAAAACACGTGTTCAGTTTGTAGCTTTTTTTTGTACCATGATTTCCCTGTTTTTGTGCCTTTTGTTCAGACACAAAATTAGTGTTTAAGTGTTATCTATTTATTGTGTTTGATTTTTTGTTTGTTTGTTTGTTGTTGCTTGATCCAAGGTCTAATGCATCCCAGGCCATCTCAAACACACGCTATAGCTCAGTATAGTCTTAAACATACGCTCCTCCTACCTCCACCTCCCGAGTGCTGGGACTGCAGGCTGGACCACCAGGTCCTGCTCTTGTTACCATTTAGTGTCCCTTCCCCAGGAAGTTCATAATGTGCTTCTGGAAAAAAAAATGCACACGTACACACTCATTTAAGCGTGAATTACACGGTGCTGTTTGCTGTGAGCGCGATGTTAATAATCAATAGTGCAGATTAAGTAAGGTATCTCTTAAGGAAAATACACAAAAAGTCTGGGTTGTATATTGATTGAGCAATAGGCCCCACGGGAACCTAGCCCTGGATTGCTTCCAAGATGGGTGGAGCTTGCTAATTCAGTGTATATATGTGGTGCCCTTACAGAACAAAACCTTCCTGATGCTGTGACCCTTTAGTACAGTTTTGCATGTTGTGGTGACCCCTAACCATAAAGCTATTTTGTCTCTACTTCATAACTGTAATTCTGCTAGTTATGAATCATAACGTAAATATATTTTGGAGATAGAGGTTTGCCAAAGGGGATGCGATCCACAGGCTGAGAACCACTGTTCTGGACCCAATCTACTCCCTCTCTGCATTGGTGGCTTCTTTCTTAGATCCTCTCCCCACTGCTTGTCAATCATACACCGGCACTTGATACAAAATTAAAAGCTAAGAGTAAGGAATCTTTGTGTTCCTCCAGCTCCTACGCACTCTTCTGGGCTAAGGTCATCTCTCCCTCGAACACATTGTTTTTCTGTTATTTTGCTTTCCCTTCATACTTTATCCAGTCAATAAAGATTTGCTATGTCGAGCATATTCATGGCATTATGAGGGGCAAAAATAGATGCATCCCTGTCCTGAAAATCCTTGAGACTCATGGGTGAGTCAGATGTTGTTGAAACAAAGCCTCAAATAAATGGATACATAGAAGCCGTGGCATTAGGGAGGTAAATACGGCATTTTGAGAGCTTGTGACAAGGAGAGTTGGTGTATTTATTTGATGGGATCTGACTTTCCTGAAGAAGGAGTATTTAGTAACAGAGTCAAGTTCAGCTGTCAATCAAAATGAAACCTCCAATCAGGCAGTGGGGTTATTTAACCTCCGGATGAATATTCATGACCCAAATCAATTTCAGAATAAGAATTAGTGAGCAAAGGGCGGAGCTATGTTAAAAAGAGAAACAGGCTACTAAGAGAGAGCACTTTGAACAGTTGGAGAGGAAGGGAAGGACAGACGAGGACAAAGCAAAGCTGTCAGTTTTGTGTCTCTGACCATCTTTATGAGTTTTCTCTTCAACTTCAGAGATATGTGCAAGAGCCGAGGACGGAAGAGAACTGGCGTAAGCGCCTAAGGTGGAGGGCTGGGCAGGTCAACAACTCAGAGTACTGTGGGAAAGAGAGGCGCTTCAGCTTTCATCAGGATTACACCTGCAAATGGAGAAAAGCGATGGGCTGAGGAAGTCTTTACAAGCTGAAATGCAAGGCGTTGGCAAGACTCCTTGTTGAATAGGAGCTGAATAGGAGGTGTTGAAGATGACCTCTTGGGGTCTGGTTTGTGTCAATTAGATGGATGCTGGGGCAATTCTCAGAAAACCAAGGCCATGCAGTTCGCCTTGATGAACCAGAATTGATTGGGGCCATACTGGATTTGATGGTCCTTTGAGACAGTCAGTGCGAACAGGGATACAGAACAAGCTTAGAACTCAATAGAAACCTGAGGCAGAGAGAAAAACTTGGAACTCTGTGTAAATTCTAACTGACCCCCAGTAGCAGATGGTAGGTACTTCCTAAGTATCTGCACTAATAAGCAGGTGGTAACCTATCAGTGCGCATAGCTTTGTGGGAACTTGAAACTAAGAAATAGATACATCTCAGTACACCTCTGAAGTTCTCATTTCCATAGGAAATTAACTATGCAAATAATCAAGTAGTGTTTGTCTTTGGAACCACCATGTTGTTTTAGTTTATCTCAATTATAGTTGTTTATCTTGATTTTAGCTGTTATAGTTTATCTTAATTATATTTCTTGACCTCTTGGATTTCACAGTCTCTAGTATCACATGAGATAAAAATTACGACAAAGATAGAATCTCATTTTTCTTTTTTTTTGAATCTCAGTTTTCTTACACCATTTTATTCTGCCATTTAAGCACTCAAAATGAACTTTTCTCTAGGAATGAATTTTTGTTTGTTTGTTTGTTTGTTCTGTTTTTCAGGGCACATTTACGTTTCTGCCTCAGATTGTGAAGTCTCCTTTTCTTGTGTCCGTAAGTCATACTTAGACTCAGATAGGATCAGAAAGCACAGATCCATACAGAAGGTCTGGAGCAAGATGTGATCCTGAGCAAATGCTTATCAAATATAATTAAGCTGAACGACCACAGGCCTGGGTTCCCTTTACTCTCCTGGAGTGTTTTGTTCTTGCTGTTTTGTTTTGCTTTGCTTTGTTTTGAGTTGGTGTTTTGTTTTGTTTTGTTTTGTTAGGTAGCCCTGGCTGGCCTGAAATTCACTCAGCAGATCAGTGTGGCTTCCAACTCGCAGAGATACCCTGCTCTGCCTCCCCGGTGCTGAGAGAGGCATGTGTCACCATGCCTGGCTTTTTATTTACTTTTCCCTTCTCTTTTTCTCTGTAGAAAAACCCTTCTTCACCTCTCATCAAACACTCTAGTATCTTTCTATTGAAGTGCATGTACTTGTTTGGAGCTGACAGAACTTTTAAAATATGCCTTAAATTGAGATAAAATTATATCATACCACCTTCTCCTTTCCCCCTCCAGCCCCTCCCAGTTACTTCCTTCTGACCTCTCCCATCCCCAACCCCCAAGGTGATGACCTTTGTTTCTTGGATTCTTATTGTTTTACACACACAGGGAAGTGGGGGGATGGGGGAAGGGGGAGGGAAGACAGAGACAGAGATGGAGGGAAGGAGAGGGGGGAGAGACAGAGACAGAGAGAAGGAGAGGGAGAGAGGGAAAGGGAAGGAGTGAGGGAGAAAAAGAGAGAGAGAGAGAGAGAGAGAGAGAGAGAGAGAGAGAGAGAGAGACTTCCTAGTATTGGCTCTTACAATTTTTTCCTGCCGGGATGGGTGGGTGGTGGTGGTGGATATATTCTTAACTGATACAAATGGAAACAGGCATATATGTGTCCTTCTGTACTGTATAAATGAAGCTGAGCCTAGGTAATTTACAAAGGGTAGGGGCTTTGAAGTTGGAAAGGCCAAGCTAACAGCATACAGTTGGTGAGGATCCTCTGGATACATCATCCCAGGAGAGAAGAAGGAAGGATACATACTTGCCTACATGCATAAGTGAGCAATAGCTGCGATTTACAGCCTCAAGTTCTTTCCTATCTGTCAGCCATTCATTCACGAGGGTAAACTTCTTCGACTCATTCTCATTGCCCGTTGGGCTCCGCCTCCCCGAGGGTTGCATTGGGATTTAGATTCTAGCTCATGGTCTAAGGGGGACACATTTACCCTGACCGCACTCCTTCTTGTTTCTTATCCTTTTAACACAGCACTGTCTTAAGTCACACCCCTGTCACCATATGAAAATGGAACCTGTTCTTTTGGCTCTGGCTAAGTCCTCTCGGATTGCTCATCCCTTGCCCATCCCCCACTGCCAACGATAAATGTCAGAGCGCCAGCTTGCCTCGACCACACACGCTGCAATCCACACCCATGTACAGTCCCCTCATGGCTTAGCAATGAGAATACCTCTCCCACAAACACGCCACAGTAAGATAGCCAGGAAGACCATAGAGTTGGTGTCCACTAGTTGGGCTGAGAAATGTCATGACCTCTGTGCCGGGTGGTTTATTGTCAACTTGATACAAGCTAGAGTCATCTGAGAAGAAAGAACATCAATGAAGGAATTGCCTCCATTATAATCAAGAAAATGGGCATTTTCTTGATTAATAATTAACATGGGAAGGCCCAGCCCGCAGTGGAGATAGAGATATAGAGATAGACTATATCAGGGAAATATAAATCAAATGAAACTGTCCCCTCCTCAAGTTGGTTTTGGTCAAAATTTCAGCACAGTGACAGAAAAACAAATTAGAACAATCTCCTAGAGAGCTGTCCCACTCTTCATCAACAGGGCAGGAGGTACCTAACCCCAACCTCACCAACAGGAGGGTACCTAACCCCATCCCAACCTCACTAACAGGAGGGTACCTAATCCTACCCCAACCTTACCAACAGGAGGGTACCTAGACCACCCCCAACCTCACCAACAGAAGGGTAGTTAACCCACCCCAACCTCACCAACAGGAGGGTACCTAATCCCACCCTAACCTCACCAACAGGAGGTTACCTAACCCACCTCCACCCTCTCCAACAGAAGGGTAGTTAACCCACCCCTAACTTCACCAACAGGAGGGTACCTAACCCACCCCCAACCTTACCAACAGGAGGGTACCTAACCCACCTCCACCCTCTCCAACAGGAGAATACTTAACCCACCCCCACCCTCTCCAACAGGAGGGTACCTAACCTACCTCCAACCTTACCAACAGGAGACTTCCCCCAGATCTTTGATAACTGTCAAGCTAACAAAATAACATCTTTTCACATGTTGGTCAGCCCCCACGTACTCTTTTCTGTAACTCGCTCCTCTGCTGCCCACTTCCCTTCAAACATTGCTACTGGTCCCGGATCACACCTTCTAGCTGTGGTTGGATTTCTGCAATGGAGGCAAGAAAATGAACCCAGGTTTTTTCCATTGTTCCTTGGTCAGGCACTGTCAGGCTCTGGCTACCTCCTCCTTAAGTCACGGTTCTTCAGGTCTCCGGTTCTCACTGGTCTGGTAAGATTTCTTCTTTCCTCTTCAGGCCTCTGCATTACTTTATCTGTTATGATAAAACACAAAGACCAAGGTGATTTGCAGAAAGACAGGTTTACAGGGTTGATGGTTCATCACGGCAAGACAGCAAGTAACAGACATGGTGGCTGGAGAAGAAGCTTATGTTTCACATCTTGAACCCCAAAGCAGGAACCAGAGAGGGTGAACCATGAGTGAGGCGTAGCTTTGACACCTCAGAGCCCTCCCCCAGTGACACACTTCCTTCAGCAAGGCCACACCTCCTAAACCTACCCAAACAGCGCCACCAACTGGGGAGCAAATATTCAAACATATGAACCTACGGGGACATTGTCAGTCAACCTGCCATAGCCTCCTGGTGGTATTTTCTGGAGAGACTGACTCTGCCTGGTCAGTTCCCTCAATTCTGCCTTCATGTTTATGAATGATCCCTGATTAGTTAGTTAAACTCTGTTCAGTGGCTGACCAACTGACCTAACAGAATACACGGTGCCTGTCTTTATAGTTATATAGAATAAATTGTCAATTTTGTTTTCTGCTAAATTAAAAGAAAAAAAAAAAGGATACATTCGCCCTTTAAAAGAGGAACTCACGGAGAGAAAAGAAATGTAAATTGAGGGAAAGAAAAATGTTAGCATGGCTCTTCAGAGAAGCATCACTGACGGAGTGTATATAAAACAGTGTGTGTGTGTGTGCGATCTACATATGTCCAGTCTGCCAAAGAATGCCCACTTGTTTGTGAAGCTTGTGATGGACGATGGGATGAGGCCACATACACATTATGAATGACAATCTGCTATACCCAAAGTTCACTGGTTAAAATGTTAATTAAAAAAAAAAAAAAAAAAAAACCAACTACAAGCAAACCTTCAAAACGGATGCATAAACTTAACAATCCCAGGAACCTGGGTAGTGCATAAACTAGGTAGGAAGTCTCACTGATCAAAGGCAAATGAACCAATTTTAAATTCCCAGGGCTCAGCAATTAAGAGCACTTGTTGCTCTCACATGGGGCCCAAATTTAATATCTAACATCCACATGTTGGGTCCTAACCACCTGTAAATCCATTTGGAAGGAATCTCTTCCCCTTTTCTGGCCTCCAGGGGCACCAGGCACGTGCATGGTGCACATACATGCATGCAGGCAAAACACTCCTACACATAAAATAAGAAAATCTGAAAAAATTATTTTACTGTTACCACTCTAGGTAACCTTCTCAATTTAGTTAGCACTTTTCTATGCTTCTGAACACTCGTGGGATGCATTGTTTTCTTGGTCCATTTTGTACTTAGACATCAAAAGAAGTTTCTAAAATGAAGCACAAATACAATCAAGTACAGGAAAAAAAAAAGTCCTTCATGTTTTATATCTGCACCACTTTAGTAGCTCAGCCTAGGTGTGTCTTGACATTCACCAGTCCCTGGTCTGAGGTGTCATTGTGCTTTCATGGGAGAGGGGGGCTGCCTTGCATGTCGGGGCTGCCCTGCATATGCTGTGGCCCCCATGGCTAGCTACACTGAACACATGGCGGGCTCCATTCTGTGAGAGCTGGACACTCAACAGGCACTCACAAACTCAGGATGAAACCTATTTAATTCTGTAAGTGCTTTGTTGAAATGAGGCCCAATGGTTTTGATCTTATAATTACAGCAGCCAAGAACATATTTTTAATCTGAATCAAATTTTTCTCTCTTAAAAGGCAGCAAATCAAAACCACGATAAAATCAAAACAACATACATACACACACATACACACACACTCACACACACATATATATATTCACACACATACAAACCATGAAGTCTGTGTTGGCCAACTACTCCCAGGCGCAGGGCCTGCCCTGGAGTGTGGGTGATATACCCAAGGTCACTCTACAGGAGAAAACTCATTTCTCAGGAGCTATCATTCGCAAGTAGCTTCTCGGTTACAGTGGAACTTTGTGCCCTCTTCCCCTCCCTCATGCTGGGATTCTGTCTGGTTTGAACTTGCACAGGTCTCCTGGAAGCTGTTGATGCTGTGAGTTCATATCCTTGGAGTCATCCACCACCTGTGGCTCTTACCATCTCCTCCACACAGATCCCTGAGCTGCAGGGAACGGGTGTGATACCCACATCCCATTCAGGGCTGAGGAACAGGAGGAATATGCAGTAGTTAACTGGCAGGTGCAGAGACCTATAGGAGAGGAAGGCGAGGTCAAAAGAACTCCTAAACCTCACTATCTGATGGAAGAAGGGAAATACAAGATCAGTACTGCCATGTGCTGTGGAAGGAGAGGAGGGAGGGAGAGACGGAAGGAGGAGATGAAGGAACCAGCTCAGTCAGTCAACAGGGTCTCCAGCACTGGGGTGAGGATTAAAAAAGAAAAATGACAATTAGACAGGATTGTAGCATGATCCTAGCCAGTTCTGAGGCTGAGAGCAGGTTTATTTTTTTTCCCAATCTGCTTTAATATCATTTTAATTATATGCAAGTGTTAAGGTCAGTTCTAGGTTGAGGGACTAGCAATATAATAGAGGCAAATAGTCAAGGAACTAGCAAGACAATAAACGCAAATAGTCAAAAAGCAAGCAAGGCGATAAACAAAAATTCCAAGAACACTCCCAAGATCACTGTTTCTACGGGCTTATCAGGATGACCAAATGTCTGAGCCTACTTCCCTGTCCTAGCCCAAAGTCATATCCATGCCTGAAGCCTACTTCTTTGTTCTAGCCTAAGATTTCAATTCCTGACTGAAATTACTTCCCTATTTTAGCCTAAAATTAGATTCCTGCCTGAACTTACTTCCTTGTCATGGCTCAATGTCAGAATTCTGCCCGAAGCCCATTTTCTTGTCCTTGGCCAATGTCAGATTCCTGCCAAGCAGCCCCAAAAGCTCTCCACAAGAAGAGACAGGAGGAAGGGAGAGAGGGAAGGAGGGAGAAAGGGAGGGAGATAAAAAGAGAGGAAGGGAGGGAGGGAAAGAAGGAAAAAGGGAGGGAGGGAAAGAGGGAGGAAAGGAGGAGGGACAGGAGAGATTGCTCTTCTCTCCTACACAGAGGAGAAGAAGAGTTTGCACTCCCAGTCACAGCTCAGTGTCCTGCATGCACTTTCTCATACAGCAAAGCTTAGATCACCCATATTTTCACACATCAGTCATCCAAGAGTGTAGCATAAACACTTCATACTTCACATTTAAAATTTAAAGATTTTTTTATTTTAATTTTCAAGTGGTGTGTGTATGTGTGTGCGCACGCGTGTGCAGTGACCACAGAGGATATAAGAAGGTTTCAGATTGCCCTCTCCAGCCCAAAATTCTAAAAATGCAATGTTTACCACTGAATAATAATAAATATTATTCAATGTTTACTGTATCAGAGAAATGACCTACAAGTATACCTATAATCATCTGATGAACCGGAAATGAATGAGTGTTGGAGGGAGGGAGGAAGGGAGGGAGGAAAGGAAGAGAGAGAGGATGAGGAAGAGGAAGAGGAGGCAGAGCTTATGAGGACATCCTGTGACCCACTAGTCTCTTCTCGGTGTAGAACTACTGGATATTCATTTACAAAGGCAAACCACTACAGTCTGCCCTTTTCTGAGGGGAGGTGGAGCAGGGGTGGATCTGGGAGAGAAAGGAGGAGAGACTGGGAGGAGAAGAGGGAGGGAAAACTGCACTTAAGATGTAATATATGAGAGAATAAAGACAGAAATAAAAAAAGAAAATAAGGATTGTAAATTAACATAGTAAGAGTGGTAGGAGAGGCGGCTCACTGGTAAGCACTTCCAGAGGACCCAAGGTGGATTTTCAGCACCTGCATCTGGTAGCTCACAGTAGCCTGTAACTCCAGCTCCTCCCACACACTCTTCTGGACTCTGAGAGTGCTAGAACACACAAGCGCGAGTGCACACACACACACACACACACACACACACACACTAGAAGTCTTTGAAACTGGAAAAAGACCATTACCCATCCATCTGAATGATGAAATACCAAACCACAGGAGGCTGCAGCAGCGGACCCTCTGAGGCTGTGATCTAAGGTAGCCGAGCAGATTGATCTGGCTCATGACTTCTTGGGCCCAGGACCCATTTGAACCCAGAGCTCCTGCCATGTGGGCAAAGTCAGACAACGAGCTTCGGTCAATACCAAGTGCTGGGTAACACACTGACAGATCTTTGACTGCTGTAACATTCAGCGAAGATGCTGCCTTTGGTGGACGGAGTGTCTTGGTGCAACTCTCCAGCTTACGAGACAAATAACAGCAAAGATGAGAACTGTTTAACATATTGATTGAAACTGTTTCTGCAACTGGCAAAATGCAGTTTGAGAATTACATGGCCCTTGCTTTTGAGCAGCTTTGTAACTGACAAGAACAGCGATCATTCTGGGATCTTTTCAACTATGAGAACCTCACCGTGGAGACAAAATGAGGCTGGGTGGGCCATGGACCCCCTTTCATTCCCCAAAGCCTTCCCCCTCCCCCTTCCCATTACCTGAAGACCAGAGGTCAAAGGACTTTTGTTGTTATGCATAGAGGGGAAAAATAGTGTGTTTTTTTTTAACCTAAAGTACTTTCTGAGGACCCCCCCCCCCCCGAACTAGACACAGCTCACACTCACAGCCGGCTCTACAGAGTTTGCCTGTCTTCCTGCTAAGACATCACTGCCGGCTGCACCCAGGGTGAGGCTCTGCCCCACATCCAACCAGACACCGAATTCTGAGGAGTCTTCCATTTGTGTCTTACTTCCAAACCTCACAGTCAACACTCAGGCCCCCTCTGCCTTCTATCTGGGACTTTGGCCAACACGTCTTAGCACCGTCTTCCCTTCATCCAGGCCTTATCCTGCGGCCAAATCTGTCTCTTCACAGCATCCTTCTGTGTCTGAGTTTGTGTTTCGACCTGGTGCTTTGCTATGTTGCCCCCAAACTCCCTGTCTTCCTTTCAAATCCATCGCTCAGGCTTCTAATTTGACATCTAGATCACACCTCTGTCTACACTCCCTTAGCTAGATTTTAACGGCAGATCGAGCAGTTGTGGGTTCTCGGGAAAGAGAGCACCAGCCCACAAGCTCCCCTGGGACCCTGACAGCTTTCTTCTGCTTCTCTGAGGCTGTAAGAACCCTGGCAGGCAGGCAGCCCTCTACCACTTCTGGCTAATGAGGATGGATCCAATGTGAAATCACAGAACTAATCAGGCAAGACGAGGCCGCTGGCCATATTGATTGCTGGTCGCCTCTCCGTGCTCACTCGCTTTTAGCGGGCTTTAATGGCCCTGTTAAGATTGCTGCGGCTGTTTTCTTCCCACACACCGAGGTTTACTTAAGCCTAGCCTTTCTAATAGATGCTCACCTCCCAAGCACCTTTCTACTTCTTTTTTTCTGTCCACCATCTCCTCCCACGGCTGGTCACTGTGTGTTCCCTGCCAGCAGCCTTCATGTTACATAATTCCGTCACTGGCTTCAATTTTCCCAAACCCCAGCTTATTAGCTATGACATGTGCCATACAGGCTGAAGACCTATATTATCTTTTAAAAATGTATATGCAGTCTCATAATAAAAAAGCTATCTACCATCCATTCGAAAGACCCTCCTTCTACACAAATAGCTTGAATATAAGATGAATAAATCAAGCAAATTCCAGTTCAACGGCTGCGTTTTAACTAATTACCGTTCTAATGAAGGCTCTCAGCCAGCATTCATTTTATTAATATGAACAGATGAGCGTACATGTTTGTATACACCTTTTTATCTCTATGGGCAAACCCTTGTGCCATGAAGACAGATCAAATGAGGCTCTTGGCTTCATCCCACTGGATACCTGAGTTGGCAAGCCCAGGTATTCCTGAGTTTTGTAGCCAGAAGAGAGTGCGTCCATCTGCCTTGGGATGAGATTGGAGAGAGAGATGCAGGTGACTTGCGGGAACCTTCCTTCCGGGTAATCTGAATTAGCCCACCTTTGGCGGACAGTGGGGTTTGGAGCATGTCCTGCCTTCCTGGGCTCAGGTAAATTTACCACCAGTACCCAGTTTCACACACCTCAATTGCAGGCAGTTGGAACCAGGAAGTCACTGGGGGCTTCTCTTGCAGAGAGAGAGGGATGTCTGTGCACATGTCATGCTGGGCTTTCTCGGGGTTCTGGCTGCAGCCCCCCCTCAAGCCTGGGAGCATGTGACACAGTGTCTGGATGTGAGCAGCAAACTCATTTTAAGCCTCCTGGCCCGGCACAAGCATCCAGCTTCCTTCAGCAGACTCTCTGCCCTCTGAAAGGCACTTCTGTTGTTCCTCCTCTCACCTCGGCGTGCCCATGGCTGTTTGGCATCCACCCAGCTCTGCTGTGTCCTCTCAGCATGCTCTTTTCTGAGTCCTTTCATGTTCATTTATTAACTTCTATCTCTCCTGCTTAAGTACATGGCCAGTGTGTTGCCGCTTGCAAAAGGCGACCGCTCCTAAACGCATAACCGCGGCTCACTGGTCCGTGAACTTGTATTATTTAAAAAATGTTTCCAACCTTGTCTTTTACCCGTGAACTCTCTGACCTCCTCTTCAGAGCTGCATCAGGGTTCCCAGCCACCACCTTTGGACTTTTCTGATGAGTCATCCCTGTGTCTGGCTTGCAGGGGTGGGGGTGGGGTGGGGGGTGGGGGGCAGATGCTGAGTGACCAAACTAGCCAATTTGTTGAAGTTCACTAACTGGTTGCTGGCTCAATTCTCTCTGTGCCCCCTTTGACTATGGGGGTTTCAAAGATACCACCTCGTCCCAGTCTTTCGCCTCTTTAATCCTTCCTCTGTTCATTCGGTCACTGAGAAGCTTTCAGTTGCACTAGGTGGCGATAAACAATGGGAGACCCTCAGGTTTAGTTTTGTGGCTTCCTTGGGTGAAAACAATGTCTACATCCTCCTTCAGGAGGGCAGTAGCTCCCAGGATTCTTTTGGAGCAATCCCTTATCCAACATTCAAAGTACAGGGATTAAGGGGTTCTAACAATTCCCCTACCCTCATCCTGTGGGTGGCAGTGGCGGTGTTCTGAAAGACCAGAGAGACAAGAGACAGGAGAGAGAGAGACAGAGAGAGATAGAGACTGTGGTCAAGTTTCTCAAACCCATGTACACTCATAGAAAGTTTTGAAGACTCCAAGGGATTTTTGACGAGGTAAGTTAGGCTTGTAGATATTTACTTTATATGATATTTGAACTCGAGATCTTTTCAAAGAATTATGTGTTGGGCTGACTCTATGGACACGTAAAAGGGTAGCCACAAGAACAGGAATAGAAGCTACTCATGGGTCCAGCAATGCAGCCTCCCTCTCCCTCATTTAGACACTGCCAGGCTGGATGAAACCATGTCAGCAATACACATCAACACTTTGCCCCAGGAAGGCCACTCCCCCGAGGAAGCCTGGCATCATGGTACCAGCAATTGGTTTGATGTGATTGGCTCTATTCTGATGTAGGCTACTGCTTTCTGTGGCCTTACTTTCTGGGGAGGCGGGGGGGATGATCGGGCATCAGTCCTATTTAACACCCCCCAAGGGTTTGTTTCATGTCCCACACAACCCATCAGCCCGTGTAACATTTAAGAGGCCTGTTGACAGCAAAGGAGACATGACAGGTGACTCTCTGGCATCTCACATGGCTTTGTCAGTCATCGGCTAGAAGCATACCCGACTGAGCAGCCATTTTGGATAGCATCCCTGGCATAGACAGGTACACTCTGCAAGACACAGTTTTCATGCTAAATCAGCAGTCTGTAATGCTCTGTCCTGCCCAGGAAGAGTACATGTTCCAGGAGGAGGCGTAGAAGCAGGGATATCCTCACTCACCTCCGGTCCCTACACCTGTAGCGCTCTGAGTGAGCCTCATCCTTAAAGGAGACACATCTACCGGCAGACATGCTAACAAAACACACAGTAAACGTTCACCGCTCTGCAACCAGGACTTTGTGGGTTCCTTATGCCAAGACACCAGACATGAAAACAGAATCACTTTTTGACAGAGGCAACAGAGCCTAGTCAGCAGAAAGGGATCAAGTTGCTGTTATAAATAGAGGCAAGAAGCTACATGTTTGGCATCTGAGTGAGCCACCTGGGCATCTCCAATTGCCAGCCTCTGCCAATTGGTCAGTAAGTGGGCAAGTTCATGTCCTGGTTGGGATACTGGCAACTTGATACAAGTTAGAATTCTCTGAAAAGAGGAACCTCACTTGAGAAAATGCCTTCCTCAGATTGGCCATAGGCAGGTCCATAGGGCATTTTTCTTAATTACTAATGGAGGAAGGTCCAGCACACTTTAGGTGGTGCATATCTTGGCAGGAGGGCCTGGGTGTTATAAGAAAGCAAACTGAACAAGCCATGGGGAGTTAGCTAGTAAGTAGCGTCCCTCCATGGCATCTGCTTCAGTTCCTGCCTCCAGATTTCTGTCTTGAGTTCCTTCGCTGACTTCCTTCAATGATCGATTCTGATGCATAAGCCAGATAAAGCCTTTCCTACCCAGATTGCTTCTGGTCAGGGTCCTTATCACAGAAATAGAAACTGTATTAGGATAGTGCAACATCCGTGGCCCAAGAAGCAAATGCAAGTGAGGACCTGTATCCCTTGGGTGAAGGTCTGGATTGTCCCTGCCTATGCCTGTTGGAACAGCAGAAGTGCCAGATGAAGCTCTGGGTAGGTGGAAAGGGAACAGAGGAACAAGAAAATGAGAAAATTGTAACAACAGGAGCCAGGAGCCCCTATGATATTCAGACCCACCAGCGGACTAAGGGACATTGTAGCAGGATTTTCCTTGTCCAATTTATTTAAATATTAATCCAACAAGAAGCCGGTGATTGGACAGGGAAAGGGAGGCAGGGCTAAGAGTTGCAGAGACAGGCAGTGAGACAGGAGAAGGAAGCAAGGTGGAGGACGGACAGGACGATTCAGATTCCGTGTGGCTTTAAATAGCCACAGGTAGCTATAATATCATATAGGGATGGAATAATTGGGATAACTTGTCTAATGCAGGTGGGCAGCTTGTATCATTATCAACTGACTCTGAAATTATTGTGTGGGCATCTTGTGAATGGAGAATTTATTGATATATATAAATCTGACTAATTATAAGTTTCTAGAGTTCTGATTTACTGGGTTAAGGGGAATTGTGACCGCTGACCTCAGGGTAGATGGCTGAGAAGTAACTAGTGGCTCTGAGGCAAGCCAGCTCGAGCTGGGAAGACTGTGATTGGTCGTTTATGGGGCTAGCCTAACACTGCTGGGGCAGAGCGTAGTGAGGGGCTTAGCTCGGGAACTTGGTGTATTTTTTAATATTTCCTACAACAGGACAGAATCCCAAGACCTATGTGAAGACAAAGGCTCCAAGAAAGTCAAGATGTAGACAGCTGTAGAAGGCCCCTAACCAGGGATGGAGGGGCTTTCATTCACTGGCTAGAAATGGGGTTAGATATTACTTATTAGCTGTCATAATCCTTAAGAATGACTTTGGCTCGGCAGATGAAATGGCTCAGCTGGTAATGGAGCTTGTTGCCAAGCCTAGGAACCTAAGTTCGATTCCCGGGACCTATGTAGTAGAAGGAGAGAACTTACTTCTGAAAGTTGTCCTCTGACACACACACTTCAGCTGGAAAATGCTGCCTTGCTCACGATCATACCACTTTTCTGAAACAGTTCAAATCTCATGACAGAGCCACATGGGGACAAGCCAATGGCCATCCAGTTTCAGAAAGTGGGCTTGGATTGTTGCGGCCCGAGCTGCCAAAAAGCCTTGGGGACTAACTTGTTAGCCTGCACTGCCCAGGCTGCTCTGGTCCCCCGGTCAGGGTTCAGCAAGAGAGAGAGAGTGAGGACGGATATGAAGAATGGAGACCAGACAGAGTGTGATTCAATCCCATTTATTCTTCAGTCTCTCTTCTTCTCTCCAAGTCCCAAGTCCCTAGTTTCTAGTCCCTAGTGCCTTGTGCCTCCAAGTTCCAAGCTTCTTTCCAAGCTCCCTTCCAAGTGCCTAATACCTAATGCTTAATAACTAACTCCAAGTTGTACTCTCTAACCTAATTCCTAGTTCCAAGTTGTACTCCAAGTTGTACTCTCTAATGTCTAATAACTAACTCCAAGTTGTACTTCCGAGTGCCTAATAATCTGTTGTCTGATTCTCTGTTCCTGTCTTCTGTCTGCCTCTCGCCTTTTATATGTCTCACTTCTAAGCCACGCCTCTAAGTCACGCCTTTAAGTCATGCCCTTAGGTCTTGTCTCTAAATCTGATCTCTAAGTCACACCCTTAAGTCACACACCTTTAAGTCTCACACACCCAAGGGAAAATCCTGGGTATCTAAAGCAAGATGTTATCAGAGTGTGCTCAGCTGTTGTAGGCTAATGTAACAAGTCTTTTTTCAGGGTATATGGCTCAAGATGGCTACAAGGATGATAGCCGCCTTCTGTCGGCTCCCCACATTGGATAACATACCTGCTGTCAGATTCCTCCCTCATTCTGCCCTGCTTCCTTCTCTCCCACAACAGAGGCCCACCCTAAGAATGCTGACTCCTGTGTACTTGTCTCAGTATCTCTTGCCCTGGAAGAGTCCAATATGCACCAGCACCCCAGCCTGAGGGGCCAGTTGCAACCCCACACTACTTTGCAGTGCTCATCCCAGACTCAGAGGCATTTGAGCCCCCGTGAGTCTAAGACATCCACTGACCTTAGAAGTCATTCGCTAATGCCCACTGGACACTTTCTACAGAAGATCCTTCTATCACAGGTTTAAAAGGTTTCATTATGGAGCTGGTGAGATGGCTTAGGGGTTAAGAGCACTGGCTGCTCTTTCATAGAACCTGGGTCCAATTCCCAGCACCCACAGGGGGGTCTTAAAACTGTCCTTAACCAGTTTCATGGGATCTGATAACTTTGTCTGGCCCCTATGGGCACTGTACGGATATGGTACACATATATGCATGCAGGAGGACAAAAAGCACCTGTACACATAAAAATAAATGAATAAAAATTAAAGGTTTCATTAACAAATATGATGTGAATGGAAAAAAAGTGGCAAAGAAGACCCAGGAGCTTCTCCCGGTAGCTTTGTTCTAGATAAGCTTCACTTTTACCTGGATAGTTGAGGGGGTATGAAAATCTGAGAGATACTAAGGTAAGGGGGATTTACAAAGTAACTGGCTCTGTACCCTGGGCTAGCTTTAAACTCACTCTGTAGCGCAGACTGGCCTTGAAACTGTGGTTGGCTTTCCTGCTCAGTCTCCTGAGTGGCTGAGACTGTGGTCCTGTTCCACCAAACCTGGCTCCTCCCTGATTCTGATTAATGTAAAGTGCATTGAATTCTGTGTGCTGCTAACACTTTATGGTTAAGTCATCCTCTCCCTCCCTCTTTCCCTCCCTCTGTTTTTCCCCCTTAGTGAGATAAAAATTTTTATTTTAAGTAACATACTGAAAGAAGTTAAAAATTAATTTGGAGAAATGACTAGGAATTCCAGGAATTAGTGAAGCTTCACAAGTCACACTGGGTGACTTTTATGTTTTTTCCAGCTGATGGTCCAGATGGTGAGGTTTTCCAGGGCCATGCTTTGGGAGATGTCTGCATGATTGTTTTTCCAAACTTGGAAAGAAGAAAAGATACATATTTCCTTAAAACAATAAAACCCCCAGCATCTTCAGTTAAAAGCGAGATTTGACCTTGCTATGAGAACTAGTCACTTTGTATTTGCCTAGACGTTTAGTATTTTAATTTTTATTTAATGTATGAGAGTTTTGTCTGCATGTATGCATACATACCATGTACATGTATTGCCCACATAGACCAGCAGAGGGCGTCAGATTCATCTGCTGCAACTGGAGTTACAGTTGTGAGCTGCCATGTGGGTACTGAGACTTGAACTTAGGTCCTCTGGAAGAGCAGTCAGTGCTCTTAACCATTGAGCCATCTCTCCAGCCCCATTGCCTGGATGTATCCTTGTATGAATTTTCAATAGCAAAATGCCATCATTTTGCTTTCTCTCTCATTCTTTAGGATTACTGACAAATCACTAAAGTATGGCTCTCGTGTGTTTGTTTGTTTTTATTTCAAATGATACTTCAGCAAAAAAACACAAAAAAACAAGAAGTTTTTATACTGCCTATCTCTCATGTGCTCGCATTGCAGGGGTGTACCACCATGTCCAGCTCTATGAGAATAGAAATTTCCCTTGCTTAATCTGTTGTACTTTCTACAGCAGCCCAAGAAAACAAATATAGCTGCCACCTCCAAACTAATAAAGGTGCTTCCTCCTCCTCCTCCTTTCCCTTCCTCCTCTTCTTCCTCTTCCTCCTCCTCTTCCTCCCTCCTCTTCTTCCTCTTCCTCTTCCTCCTCCTCTTCCTCCTTTTCCTCCTATTCCTCCTCCCTCTCATCTCCTTGCCTTCTTTTTATTTCTCCCTACCCTCTTCTCCTTCCTTCTTGTCTTTCTCCTTACCCCTGTCCACTCTCTTACTCCATTATGGTGAACAGACACCATGACCAAGGCAAGTCTTGTAAAGGACAACATTTAATTGGGCTGGCTTACAGGTTCAGAGGTTCAGTCTATTATCATCAAGGCGGGAGCAGGGCAGTATCCAGGCAGGCATGGTGCAGGAGGAACTGAGAGTTCTACGACTTCATTTAAAGGTTGTTAGAAGAAGACTGATTTCCAGGCATCTAGGATGAGGGTCTTAAAACCCACACCCACAGTGACACACTTCCTCTAACAAGGCCACACCTCCAAATAGTGCTACTTCCCAGGGCCAAGTGTAGTCAAACCACCACATCCTCTTTCTTCCTACTCCTCCTCTTCCTTCTAATCTCTCTCTCTCTCATTTGTCTCTGTGTGTGTGCACGCAGACATGCATCTTCAAAATTTTCTAGGGTAGCCCTTTTCCCTAAAGACAGAAACCCTGACCCTGAGTATAGCCTATAAATCCATGATTCAAGGCCCCACCAGGCCCCTGTTCCCTCTGGCAATGTCCTGCTTCCTGCAACAACTCTTTGTCCCTGAGCATCTTGAAGTGGGTTATTCCTTTACCGAAGATCCTTTTCCCCAATCCCTTCATGTAGTCAGCTTCCTCAGGCCCTCAGGTATCAGCTGGTACTCCCACCTTGAGGAACCATTGATGGAACCTTCAGTGTGCAGGCCTGTCTATAAACTCTCATGGATCCCAGGCATCTCCTCCATGGCATGGCCTGGCTCTTGAGTGTGCATTTCCTTGTGTATCGCCTTCATGTGTTTCTCCCCCATATACAGTGAGTTCTAAGAGTCTGGGGGCCATAACTGCTTTGCCTCCTGCAGCCACATAAGGCCTGGCAAAGAGGAATTACAGATAACTGGCTTTGACAGGTGGTCACAGTTAACTTTTACCATGGTCATGTGCACTCAGGGAACATCTCACCTCTGTCTACAGAGAGTCTCCTATCACCAGGACAAATGACTACTGACCCTTTCTTTCATGCACAGACACGGGACCCAGCTGATGCTCAGCTGTGAATGGGGTGCTGTAATCCCCCTGACTTCCTCTCCATCCACACTGAACACTGCCCAGTGTTTTCCAACACTTCACATCCTGTGACCCTTTGCCTTCCTTCTAACCTCTTGCCCTTCCCACCCCAACCCTACCATCTCCATGCAAGCAAATCTCAGCCCCTAAACTTGTCATTATTCCCAGACCTGGTAAGACAGTCAGATAGAGACATTTTTAATACCAACACTCCCAGACTTAGCCCCCCCCTCAATTAAGTCTGTTCTTAAGTGATGAACCACACTCCCCAAGCAAAGCTTAGTGCTAATATCTGTGGGGTTTTACTGTGAATATCAAATTTGATAGATACAGAGTAAAGTCTAATTTGAAATAACAGCAAACATCCAACAGAGTGACTGAGTTGCCAGCACATCTTCCTAGCTCGTCCTGTTTGATCCTCATAGTTTATGGAGGTGAAAGAGTGCACAGCCTTGGTCTTTCTAATACAGGGAAGCGTGTACTAGTTGCTTCCTTTTCTCTGGCTACACACTAGGAAGGGTGCTAGGGCCACATACCTCTAAGATGACTGTTGCCTTCAAACTACTACTTAATATTAGTCCTGTCATTATGGAAACCAGTACAACCAGCAAGAATAAGAAAAACAAATTCCCATGTGACACAGCAATTCACATTTCCAAAGGAAAATAAGTCAGCATATCAAAGGGAAGTTTCACTCACATATTTATTGAAACATTTCTCTCAACAACTAGGATAACAGTCCATCAACAGATGAGTGAAAAAATGCAGACACCATAGAATAGTCTCTTTTAAAAAAAGGTAATTGTGCAGCTGGAGAGACCAGAGACAGCTGACCTTTGCAGAGATGAAGGGTCAATTCCCAGCACCCACATGGTAGATTATAACCATCTGTAATTCCAGATCCAGGGGATCTGACACCCTCTTCTGGCCTTTTTAGGTATGGAAAAACACTCATACACATAAAGTAAAAATAAAAAAGAGAGAACACAGTTTTGCCCTTTGTACAAATGTGGATTAACATGAGGGATGTGAGAGTGAACAGAAAGCCCTGTGGGGAAAAATAAGTACCATCTGATCTTACTATATAGGTCTCTAAACGTGGTAAGCTCACAGAAGTACTGAGTACAGGGGTGTTGCTAGCAGTAGAGGGAGGAATTATGCAGTACAGTGTACAAAATTTCAGTTATTCAGGAGGCATGAGCTTATTGATCTGTTATATAAGATGGTAACTGTAATAAATAGTAAGCTGCATGTCCCTGTGGACTCCTTACCTCCTGGGGGGAGGGGGGAAGAAGGGAACCTTGAGTGTCATTGTCAATAAAGGGTCTTCTAAATTGTTTTTTTTAATACATAAAATATTGTAATATTATACTAAAAATATTTCTGCATGTTATAAAACACTACCCAAATGCTTTCTGAATTCAAAGTTAAAGCTAATATTAAAATAATCTGGGCTAACTGAAATGTAGGTAGTAATTCTTTCTAGAACATTGACTGAACACTGGGTATTCTTCTAAAACCTGGGGACAGCTAGCAAGCAAAGTGATGAGACTCCTACCCAATGAGCAGTGCTTTCTGACAGGCCAAATACTTTCTGGAGGAGTCTGCCTACATCCTCAAATCTGTGGTGGTCGTGAACCTATCATTAGGAAAGGAATTTCTTTATACAGTTTATCCCTAGGCTAAGTCTCTCTCTCTCTCTCTCTCTCTCTCTCTCTCTCTCTCTCTCTCTCACACACACACACACACACACACACACACACACAGAGAGACATAGAGACATTGAGACAGAGAGAGAGCACACATTTCCTCTAAAAACCAGAAACATTTTTAAGGTATCTTTTTTTATCACTTCTCTATAATTCTAGATGCAAAGCAATGTTAACAGAAGGTATATCAAAAGGAACTTCTAAGCTTTCTAGACCACATAGTCAGGGATTTGAATGAGAATGTCCCTCATAGGCTCAAAAGTTTGAACACATGGTCTCCAGTAGGTGGTGATATTCGAGGAGGTCGGTAGACTTTTTGGAGGAAGTATGTTGCTGGAGGACTTCCAGTAGGCTCTCTCTGGTTTGTGCTTATGATTGAGGTGCAAGCTCTCTGTTCCTGCAGTCACACTTGCTGCCATGCCCCATGCCACAATGGACTCATCCTCTGGAACCGTGAGCCAAACAAATTCTTTTCTTCTTCTTCTGCAAATCATCTTGGTTGTGGAATTTTATCACAGCAGCAGAAAAAATAACCAATACTATTTGCCAAGGACGTATCTGACACAGGCCCCCTCCCTGCCTCGCCTCAATCTCCTGTCTTCAGAGATTCACAAAGACACCTACTTTGCACGATACTGGAAATAACATCTCTAACACACCCAAGATGTACCTGGCGCATGCATGTGCACACACACGCACACACACGTACACACACACCAGCCTCTGGAACTCTTAGGATTTCTCTTCACCTGTTACTGTTGAATTCTATTTGATTGTTTTACTTATCACAGAGCCTTAGGATGCCTTTCTGTCTTCCCCGAATTTCACAATCGCTTCCAATTTAATATCCACCAGGAATTTAATTAAAGTTCTGTTAGCAGCTACCTCTTCTAGACCATTAATGAAGCTGTTAGATCAAATGTAATAAAGATCCCTGGAGCAGACATCGGACCTAGCTATTAATCATTGTTTGCTTCTCTTTGCCTGTGCTCAGACTGTACAGCCACTCCCATCAACTTCCTCACCGGGAAAATAAAAATAAATAGAGTGACCTCAAAAAGCTGTGGGAGGGACTCTGAGAGCTTCTGGACCATTGTGTTGAGGCTTCTTCAAACCTGGTTTATACTAGGGAGAAAAGAAGAATAGTTGGTATCAATAGGGAATTTTCCAGAGAACAAAGAGAGATTTCCAATAATGAAAATCAACCAGCCTTGTGGGCTGAATTTAAACAACATCCTGATTATATATACCATCTGCAATTAAGGAGGGATTCATGGACCCTATAGCCCAATTTCTAACTCTAATCAAACATCCTCTGCAGCCTTAATACTCAGAATATGGTTTCCCAGAAGTCTGTTAGAAAAATGAAACCTGGGTTCCTACCCAAGTATTTACATTTTAATATAATTTTTATAGATAGATATTAAAATTTAAGAGTTATTATCCTGATTAATTTAGTGATTTGAGAATCAGTAGGTAAACAAACCCATAGTGTATGTGTGTTATGTGTATATGTGTGTATGTATGTATGTATGTGTGTGGTATACATGCATGCGTGTATATGCATGTATATATATATGAGTATGTACATATGCGTGTATATGCGTGTATGTATATGTGTATATGTGTGTATATTGTGTGTATGTGTGTGCATATGTGCACGAATGTATAAGTATGCGCATATGTATGTATTGTGTGTATGTATGTTTATGTGCATATGTGTGTATGTATGTATATATATATGTGCATTTATGTGTGTTTTTGTATGGGTCTGTGTATGTATGTATGTGTATATATGTGTATGTATGTGCATGTTGTATGTTGTGTTTTGTTTGTGTGTATGTATGTATATGTGTACATGTGTTTGTAGAGGTCGCACATGCATGCACATGTGTGAGAGGTGAGGACGGTACCCAGGTACTAAAGCATTCAAATCTCATAAGCACAATAAGCTTTTTAAGAGACTGTTCTAGAAATACAGGGAGAGCTCATGTTCTTCTGAGCTTTCGCACTCACTTGGACTTTGACGGAATCCTCTTCATTCTTCATTGTACCTCATTTCTGATCTTTAGGCCACTTGGCTTCACACTCATTTTCTCTGTGGGTCCTGGAAAGCCACAGAGGGCTAATATTTAATCTCACTTGAAACCCAGTTTCTGTATGAGTAGATGTTTGCACCACAGTCAGGGCCTGCATGTGGAGGTGACTTACATGCAATCCAGGGCTTGTGAGTTCAACTGTCACTGAAGGTCAAAGCACACTTGAAGCTCACCTGAGTCTCTAGTTTCTGCTCAGCTGTCTGAAAATCAGACAGAGGGGGGGGAAAGCTGCTGTGTTCTCATGAGTCTGCTGCAGGGATGTTCAGATGAGCAGAGTCTCCTCAGTTCTTCAGTATTTTCCAGGTTGGTCCCTGTAGGATGCCCAACCACAGATGTTCCCTTCAAAATCCTTCTAAAGTACACATTGTCTTCAATTTAAAACAACAACCACAACAAAAGCACTAATTAAAAATCATTACATGTTTCCTAACTAGATTAGAGTCTTCTCAGTGATCAGAGCCCACATCTCTTATACCTTTGGGGAGGCAACAAGTAACAAATAGAACCACCAAGGAACTGTGTCTTAGATACTCAGACTCCAGGAGCCTCTTGGTCCTCTGCAATGAAGTGGAAATAAAAACCTAAGAATTAAAAAAGAAACAAAGGGGTAAATGCAAAGAGAGCACTCGGTCAGCTCCTTGAGGACAATTGAGTTCACTGGCACAGAAGTCAGATGAGCCTGCAGCCCCATGAGCTCCTGTCTCCACAGAAGCAAAGGAAGAAGGTAGTAACAGGGCTGCCCTCGTGACAAGATAGGAAGTCTGGTTCCCCTGGCACCCATCATTTGATTCTGCTTTGCCTCTAACAATTAGAGAGAGAGAGAGAGAGAGAGAGAGAGAGAGAGAGAGAGTCAGAGAGACAGACACAGAGATAGAGACAGAGAGCGGGAGAGTCAGAGAACACAACTGCAGCATAATGACGTAATGAAAAATGAAAAACACAACACGTTTTCATTTCCCCATTCCCTGGAGTCGAAGCAGTTTCTCACAGAGGCTGAGTCCTCTCCTGTGAGATGGGAGCATTGAGCATCACAGGAGGAAGGAGATGGAAACGGATGAGATGTAGGTAAGATTCCCAGCACACACAGGGAAGTGAATGAAATAGAAGATAATTAGATGCTTTTGAAATACCTACATGTCTTCTAAAAGCCAGGAGAAAATGCCAGTTGAATGCCGCTGACAGATTGTATCTTGTTGCCTAGCACCAGTCTGGAGTGACTAGGTGTTGCTAGGCAACCCATCCTCCTGGGCTTGGTGATGCAGCAAACACTAGACAGTTGCTTTACCTCTGTTACCCTGCAGCCCTGGAAATGTACTCATCTGCAAGATTCACACCTGATTAATGTTTCCTGGGGGCTTTCTGTCCCCGTTCAGACAGGGCACTGCAATGTGCATGCCCAAGTAAGCCCGGCTGCTTACCTGAAGAAGGTCTCCCAGCAAAAACCAAATGGTTCTCTAAAGACTAACCTGCCTTGCTGAGATGGGAGCCTCCAGGGTGGAGGGCAGGAATCTGAATCAAATTTCCATCAGCACCAAAGCCGGATTAGCCTAGCACTTATCAGAGTATCCTGTGCCAGACTACAGAGTGGCCCAGGTTTATTGTTATCCCGCTAAATTATTTGGTCTGGGGCATGCTCCTCTCCATAAGGGAGCTTTCTGTAACTGATGATGAGGTTTCTGGGTTCAGTAGAAGAGGCATGTATAAAGAGAAATGACTGATAATACCCTCCTCTTATCCTACGAGTAAGAAAACAACGGTTTTTATTCTGCTTTTCTTCTGTCTGTTCCTGTCTGCTTACTATGAAGTCTATCGGAAGTGTGATGGCCTCCTTAGCTGGGCTATGTACTCATTCTGACTCCCCCAGAAAACCCTGGTGCTAAACATGCACAACCACACCCAGCTAACATTGCTGTTGTTGTGCACAGGAGAGATGTGCTCTGCTTTGACCAGGCATCAGGTGTTTCTGCAGGGCGGTTGTTTTCATTCCAACCAGGGCCTGCCTCTGTCTCCCCTTCCATTTATTGGTTGTTTGTAACCTTTCTAGCCATTCCCACAGAGCCTCATGGTTTAACACATGCAAAATTGCATACTGCTTTAGGAGAAACTTGCACAGCACAGAAGATGCAGTTTTCATGCCAAAAACTCAGTTGCAAAAGAGAGAAAACTCTATTCAGACCAACTCAGTTTTGAATTGAGGTTCAGTGCCAACGGATTGAAAGAGAGATCATTATTGTTCCAGAACCCAGGGGTCTTCAGGGGAACCTGGAAAACTGAAAGAATGGTCTTTGTGTTAATCAGCTTCCCATGACTATGACAGAAGTACTTGGTGCTATCAAAGTATAAAGAAGAAAGGTTTATTCCTGCCTCCTGCTTTCAAAGCGTTCAGTCAGTCATTGCTTGTGGTGACATACTTAACATGAGAGTATAGGAGGCTGTTCAGCTCATGAAATTGGAAGGAAATGAGAAAGGGAAGGGTCCAGGGTCCCCTTCCAGGACATGTCTCAGTGACTTGATTTAAAGAACATTAAGTGACCTAAAGTAAGCAGCTTAAGGAAGGAACAGTTTATTTGGGTTCATGGTTGCAGGGCATTGTCCATCTGCCAGGGAAGGCCCGGCACTGGGAACTCGGGGTGTCTAGCCACACTGTGATCACAGTCAGGAAGCAGAGAGAGAGAGAGGCGACTGCTGATGTTCAGCTCATTTTCTTCACAGTCAATCTCAACTGAACATCCCTGGAAATGCTCCAACAGACACATCCAGTGGTGTGTCTCCTGAGTGATTCTAAACCAGGCAAGCTGTCTGCAAAGATTAACCAGGACAGGGACGGTAGTGGGGGGTGGGGGGAAGTAAGCAGGTGATTTCTACATACCTAGAAATAACCTGCATATCTGCTGTCTCCCTAATAGACTGCAGAGTGACCCTTAACCCAGGACTAAGGTCCCATCATTGCACTTTTCAGCAGTGCAGACAGCAGGTGAAATGAGATCTAGCCTAAACATTCAGCCCACTAACTGGTCACGAAACCCCCGAATGGTAAGTTCTGCCTCTAACCTAGTTTTCTGCTGGGTCAGGGCCCAGATGGCTGCATCTAAGAGTTGGGCAGCTCCTGGTGTGAGCTGGGTGGTCTGATCCACTGCCAGCAGCAGGCAAGAGGCTCATGAGCTCAGCCTGTGTACCAAAGACAGGATGCAGTTAACAAAAAATGAGTGAACAGACCACAAAGTGTGGGTTCCCCTACATGCTCAGAAGAGGAATGGTCCCTGGGCTGGCCATTGGACTGAGGCTTGGTGCTGATAGTTGGAGGGAAAACCAAGGCAGGATCTAGAGGCAGGAACTGAAGCAGAGGCCGTGGAGGGATGCTGCTTTCTGACTTGCTTGCCGTGGCTTGCTCAGCCTGCTTTCTTATATCACCCAGGACCACCTTCCTGGGGACGGCAACAAACCCACCGTGATCTGGGTTCTCCCACATCAAACATCAATCAAGAAAATGTACCACAGATTTGCCACAGGCCTATCTGATAGCATCATCTTTCTCAATTAAGGTTTCTTCCTCCCAGACAATTCTGGCCTATGTTGAGTTGACTAAAACCACACACCCAACCAGCACAAATATATTCATATGTAATTGAAATAAACCACTAGTAATGTATTAGATGCTTAGAATGTAACGTGTGCTCCGATGGTCTCGCTTCTGGGCCAATCTGTTTCTTCTAAATGCTGGTTGTAATCCACTCAGCTTAGTTCTTAACAAGCCAACCCTAAGTCACAGCCTATGGTTTGAAAAAACGTTAGCTTAAACCCACCTGAAGGAGATGTGGGCTTTCTGGGAGACAAATGCAAAGGAAGTTCAGCATTTCAGATTTCCCGTCATTGACATCACCCAGCTTGCCAAGGGACTGGCTGGAGAAGCAGAGACCCTGCTAGTTCAGGTCTTCTCAGCAAGCTAGAGCGACTACATCTTCAGCCTCTAAAGGCATTCATTCATTCGTTCATTCATTCATTCATTCATTCATTCAGAAAGCATACATGGGGCTCCTACGTTGTATGTGCTGTGTTCTATAGCCGGTTTGGGGGAAGCCAGAAGAGACAAATAGGACAGTGGAGGCCATAAACTTACCCTTCAGAGGAGACTGTATTGTTTGGGTGTTTAGGTCCACAAGTAGCAGAAGACATGCACCAAAATGATTTAACCGAGAATGCTGATCATCTGGTACCTCGGAATAAAGATGGGGAATTTCGCGGATGCTTATGCAACAGCCGAGCTGTAGGTCTCTTCTGTGCACCTCTGCTTCTGGCACATGCTTCCCTTTGAGTGGGGGTAAAAACTGAACTGATCTGGGTGCTGGGGTTCATACCTGTCATCCTAGGCTCTAAGCTTGATGCTCATCTCCTCTGGCAAGAGGTGCATGCATGTGTACACTAAAGCCATGGAATATCTGAAGTTTAAAGAGTTGCTTTGACTGGCAACCCTAGCCCAAGTTTGCATGGCTTAGCACTGAGAAGTGAATGACAGTTATTTATTATGATAAAAATTGCTGAGAGGCCCTTATTAGTTTTCTTCTGTTAAAAAAAAAAATGGCCAAATCAGGAAAACTCTGGGTTGAAGTATGGGCAATAAATTTATCAGTTTCCAAACTCACCAAGAAGAAAGCAACTTATACTCAAACAATGACAATGATTAATCATTTAAATGTCTATAAGATATTTAAAATGTATTGAGGTCCCAACTTGTGGTAAAAGTGAAATTTAGATGACTGCAGTGAACTTGCAGACCCAGACTTCAAAGATTTTGACCTACTGAAAGACTTGAGAGTCCCGAGGAGAAAGATAAAGAGGGTTTATTGCATGCCTGCCCTGTGGAGATCAGTACTGAATGGGACTGAACAGGACAGATGTACCCTCTGCCTCAAGAACCTTGCCTTTGGACAGTGGTTCTCAACCTTCCTACTGTTGTGACCCTCGAATACAGTTCCTCACGTTGTGGTAATCCCCATAAGACTATTTTTGTTGTTACTTCATAACTGTAATTTTGCTACTGTTATCAATCACAACGTACATATCGTGTTTTCCAATGGTCTTAGGCAACACCTATGAAAGAGCTGGCTCCCCCTCCCCCAGTAGTCATGATGCACATGTTGAGAATCCCTGCTCTAGAACATTGAGAGGGACCAAGATGCCAGAAACACCCCATTTGGACAAGCAGTCTGGCATCAGAATCAACAGCAAAGCTGTTGATCGGAGCATCTTGGTGTTTGCTTCTGGACTACCCCTTATCCTTCATGGATGGCATCCCAGGGAGGAGGGGGAAGGGAACATAGAGAGAGCTCCCTGCCATCTCCAAAAGCATGGAGTGTGCAGCAGCCTCGCAGCCCACGTGCTCTGTAAGGAGACAATCTCATGGCCTCCCATGCTGCTGCAGGAGTCTTTAACACAGAAGAGAAGGGAGACACAGCAAGCATTTTGAGAAAGCTTGTTTGGAAATGTGACCCCCCAGATAGACATAAGCATACTTTGGGAGCGGTTTTTGCAAAGGGCAGGAGGTCCTCCATCAAGAGAAGACGAGAGATAATGAAATACACCCTATTGTGGTGGCTGAGGCCCCAATTAGTGCCACTGGAAAAGGAGTGTCCAGAGCCTCAAGCTGCACAAGACAGAGAATTACTCTCAGTTGTCGACCACCTCAGATTGGAATGTCACCATGTCCAATTTTAACCATGACAATATCATGTACATGCAGACTGCTGCTGCCGCTGCCAACACTCCTCCTCCTCCTCTTCCTCCTCCTCTTCCTCTAGACAGGGTCTTATTGTGACACTTTGACTGACCTGGAACTCACTATGTAAACCAGACTACCTTTGAACTCATAGAAATCCAGCTGCTTCTGCCAACCAAGTGTAGGCTTTAAAGGCATGTGCCAGGTTTCTTTATTAATATTATCTTCTTAAATTTACTTCCAAAAGCTTAAAACAATTAGTACATTTTTTAATCATCCTAATGCAAATAGTCTTTACTGAACCCTTTAAATTAAAGCACAGAATTTGGATCAGACAACCTCCATATTTGTAAATACCGTACCGCAACAAAAACAGAAATATAATGAGAGGCCCCTGGGAATTAGATGTAGCCAACCCATCTTAGGGTTTATCTAATGAGCTGCTCAGGTCGTCACCTTGTCCCTTGCTATTGACATCTTCCAGATGATTAGAGGCAATCTTTTGAGCCACAGAATGGTACATTAGGTACAAGTTTCCCCAGGAGCGACAGGCACAGAGAAACCAGAGTAGAAAAACGTCACTTTCTACCAAAGTAGAAAAACGTTTAACGGGGAAGAAAATTAAAACAAAATTTGTTAATTCACCCCAAAAGTACAGACTGTGCAAAACATGCCTGCAGTCTGGGATGCTCTGAATCACTCAGAACATGGAGGTTAATGTCTGCAGGAAGCTTACTAGCACAGCGTAGAGGTGACTGAGACCTCCAAAGGATATGTCCCCTCTTGCATGCGTGTGCTTAATTCTCTATTAATCAGCTGTCTCACAAAGGAAGCCTGGGCACCATGTGCAGCAAAAGCACATGATGAGAGAGGTATGTAATCCTGGATCATGAAGCATCCCTGACATCAGGCAGGGAGATACATGGGGTGGGGGATGGGGGGTCAATGCAGAGACTCTGCATTAGACAGAGGAGCATGTCCTGAGAGCCGGGGGCACTCTAGCTAGGATATTCTTTGTGATGTGACCTTTTTGGTTTCAGGGTTTTTTTATTTATTTGTATTTTATTTATTTTTAATTTTTGTTTGTTTGGTGTTTTGAGACAGTGTTTCTCTGTGTAGCCCTGGCTGTCCTGGAATCACTTTGTAGACCAGGTATGACCTCAAACTCACAGAGATCCTCCTGCCTCTGCCTCCCAGAGTGCTGGAATTAAAGGCACATACCATCATGCCTGGCTTCTGATGTGATCTTTTATTGGTAGCATTGGCAGCAGGAGTGTTTCCCACCCCAGAGCTGAAGCTATTGAGTGGGAAATGCTACAACACTTGAATGTCTGGTACCTTAGCTATTCAACCAACCTGTGCCAGAGAGATCTAGGTTGTTTGTTTTGTTGTATCCACATGGAGCAAGTGGTTCAGGGGAGATGGGCCCCAGCTTGGGTTCTGAGAAGGATAGCATGGTGGGCTTAAGACAGTCCTGGCAATTCCTATCCCCTTCCACTGTGCCAGAATTGTTCTGTCTCTACCAGAAAGTTGAAAATGTAATCTCCAGAGATGTACATTAATGTATTTTGGTGACAGGACTTCAAAGACATGACTGAATCCTCAGGGCTCTGCCCTTCCTGACGGACCTATGGACCAAAAGACCAATAGCTTTTGAGTACCTCGAGCAGTGCCTTTGTCAGAAGTGAGCTTCCTCCTGCGGCCTAGAAAGAAGGCCTGCTCACTGGCCCTGGGCTTCCTGACCATGAACGATAGAGATCTCTCTTCTTTATAAATTACTCAGCCCCTGGTGTTCAGTTACAGTCACAGAAAATTGTCTAAGACACAGTGTGAGGCTTGGATGGGAACAGCTCTGGTCCCTTGCTGATACAGAATTTGAAAAGGAACACTTCTACCATAGGGCATCGTCTCATTTCTCGGGTGGCCATCCTGGTACCAGGAGGGAAGACTTGCTTCACACCAAAGACAGCTGAGCCATGAAGGCAGGAAAGAGAAGGACAAACTGAAATCCTGAAGATGCCCCTGAGCACCCAAGTTTTTGTTTTCTGGCCCTTTGAACTGGGAGATTTCACCCATCCTCTTGTATTCCTATTATTCTTAGGTTTGGTCTTTTCATAGTGTCCCAAATTTCCTGGATGTTTTGAGTTAGGAACCTTTTATATTTGGCATTCTCTTTGATCGATGCATCCATTCCTTCTACGGTGTCATCTATGCCTGAGATTCTCTCTTCTTCTCCTTCTCCTTCTCCTTCTCCTTCTCCTTCTCCTTTTTTTTTTTTTTTTTTTTTTTTTTTTTTGGTTTTTTTTTTTCGAGACATGGTTTCTCTGTGTAGCCCTGGAACTGACTCTGTAGACCAGGCTGGCCTCGAACTCAGAAATCCTCCTGCCTCTGCCTCCCAAGTGCTGGGATTAAAGGTGTGCGCCACCACTGCCCAGCAAGATTCTCTCTCCCATCCCTTGTAATCTGTTGGAGATGCTTGTGTCTGCAGTTCCAGATCCCTTTCCTAGGTTTCCCATCTCCAGGGTTGCCTCTATTTGTCTTTTCTTTATTGCTTCTATTTCTGCGTCTTATTCATTTCCTTTACCTATTTGATTGTCTTTTCCTGTATTTCCTTAAGGAAATTAATTTATCTTCAACGACTTCTATTATTTCATGAGATGGGATTTAAAGTCACAGTCTTGCTCTTCTTGTGTGTTAGGATATCCAGTGCTTGCCGCAGTAGAAGCACTGGGTTCTGATGATGCCATATTGTATTGGCCTCTGTTGATTATGGTCTTGCACTTGCCGTTTGCCATCTAGTTGTCTCTGGTGTTGGTTGGCCTGAGTGTCCCAAGTTGGCATAGGCCTCCTGGGAGGCAGGCAGAGCTGTGGGGTGGGGCCCAGTAAGTTGCTCCATTACTGCAGTTGGTGTAGGCTCCAACTGGAAGTAAGGTGGAACTCGGACTAGGCGAGGCAGAGCCCACGGCTGCTAGGCTTGCTGGGGTCCCTGCAGGGGTATTGGGGCTGGGAGGAGGAGAGTCTCACCTGTGTTAGGGCTAGAGCCCACCTCTTAGGAGGCAGGCACTGCTCTGGAAGGTGCCCAGTGAGCTGCTCCATGACCCCTTTTGGTGTGGGCACAAATTGGACACCCCTAAGCTTCTAAACAGCCCAGAATCTGGTCATAACGCTCAAGAACACCACAGGTTTTTTGTTTGTTTGTTTGTTTGTTTTTCTGTTTTGTTGTTGCTGCTGCTGTTGTTGTTTTTGTTTGTTGTCTGTCTGGGGCAAAAGGTTGGTGTTATAATTGGCAGATTGTGTTTTTTAATATTCCTAGCATTCTAGAGTTTGCCTCGCTGTTGTCACCACGCCCTACCCTGCCTGTGGATGCTCTGCAATGCACCCCGTTCCACTTCTTCCCGTTCCCCAACCCCCACGGCCCCGTGGCTTTCAGGAGTGATCAGTCAACCCCTAGTGGGATCATGAATATATTTAAGGTATGATTCTGTATTTTGAAAATCATTTCCAAATAGAATAAAAATGACTATACCCCAAGGACTCAAGGCATCCCTGTAGACTCTCTCTGGTTCTCTGCACCATTAGCCCCTGTGAACGATTAGGAAAGCTCCCACATGCTCTGTATCCCGGCGCTTCCCAGTCACCAACACTCCCAAGACTGCATAGAAACCCCACGCTGGTCTTCCAGCCTCAGTTATTCTGACCCCTTCTTAGCCAGTTACATTCTGGTGGCTAATGGCCTCACCCACAGTAGGGCTTTTTCTACCTTCACTAGAAGGTTGTAGACTTATAGTCCACACAGCCCCACCACCTCTTTTTCCTTCCTCCACCCACCTCCATGACCTCCCACCTTCTACCATCCCCATAACAACCTTCAGTCACTTCCTCATAGCTGGGCCAAGTTCCCTAAAACCATCTTCTCTTCAAGGGCATCTCTGAGGGCCATGCCTGCTTTCAAACACCCTGGCTGTCAGCACAAGAAAGGACAACCTGGGCTGCAGCTTTTGCCTCCCTGATCCATTCCTGCATCCAAGCTCCAAGAGTACCACGTGAACGACAGATGCAGCTCACATACCCCCTCCACACCCTCATAGTTGCTAGCTATGAGCCGGCTTTGCTTCTTTCTTCCCTCTACTACTGTACTCCTGTTTCTCTTCTTCCTCCTCTTCTTCCTCCTCCTCCTTCTTCCTAGAAGTTTCCTAGAAACTTCTCTCTTCCTTCCTTGGTACCAAAAATCTGACCTTGTTTAAGATATCAATATTCCCAGTTGGAAGACTGCCCTATTCAGGCCCCAGCAACTGAAGGGACCTGCTTCATTAAGCTGTATGTGCCCTGCTTTAGTCAAGACTTGGGCTGGCCATTTAGGGGAGGGTAGGCGGAAACTGGGGTTTTTCCATTTAAGATAGTTACTACCATCATCACTGTGCCTACACTTGCAGATCACTGGTACTTGAGGAATCACACACCTATGTTCCCATGGCAATGGGAAAGCCTTGGGAAAGAAGTACAAGGTCTGGTCAGGAGGCTCAGTACTGTCATGGTGGGTCATGGGCTACAGAGAAAACTAGTCTGAGTGCTTTGACATTAAGTGGCATCAGAGGAGGCAGTAACAGAATCATCTGGACATTTGGATGAAACATTTTAAAGTAAGATTTCTCCAACCTGTTTCCTCTCTAAAATGGAGATGTGGTGGCTGCCCAAGCTTCTTCCATCTCATACCATGAGGCAAGTTTGAGGATGAAACCTACTTGCAGAAGATGGAAAAACAAGAAGGCACAAGGAGCTTGTGTCCTTGGCACTGCCTGAAGCCACCTGGCTTCCGAGAACACCCATCTCCATGATAATTGCGAGAAATTATCTTGAATACGTTAATTAATGTGGGTAGACCAGCCCACTGTGGGTGGCACCATCCCCTAGCTGGAATCCTGGACTGTGTACATGGAAAGGGGAGCTGAGAAGCAGTGTGCACCTATTCCTCTCTCCTTCCTGACTATAGATGTCATGTGACATGACCTGCTGCCTTGAGCTCCCGATACCACCACAGTGGACCCTTGACCTCTGAGTCAGAATAGACCCTTTCTTGCTTAAGTTGCTAATCACAACAGAGACAGATGCTGTGCTGTAAACACCTTCCCTGTGCTAATGAGCATGGTGAATGTATGACCTAGAAAATGAAACGATTAAAACAAAACATACCTACTGGCCAATAAGAGGGCTGTAAGCTTGGGCTGGGGAAATGGTTTAATTAGCAGAGCACTCGCTGCGCAAGATAAGGACCTGAGTTCAATCCCCAGCTCCAAAAAGAGCTGGTGTCAGTGCACACATCTAAAATTCCAGCACCGGGGAAGCAGAGACAAGAAGCATTCCTAGAGCTTGCTGGCCTACCAGGTTAGTGGAACCAGTGAGCTCCAGGTTTAGTGAGAATCCCTGTCTCAAACAATAGAGTAGAAAGTGATAGAATAAGGTACCTGACATTACCTTTGCACACGCACACTCACATGCCACACCATACACCCCGCCACACACACACCTCTTCTCTTTCACAAGTCACAGGTTTCTTCCCTCCTGTGACCGTTTGAATGAGAACCATCCCCCATAGACTTGGCATATGGACACTTGTTCCTCAGTTGGTGGTGCTGTTCGGGGAGGGCTTGCCAACCATGGCCTTGCTGGAGCAAGTACATCACTAAGAGAGGACTTGGATGTTTCAAAGCCTTGTGCCACTCTCAGCTTGCTCTCTCCGCTTCAGACATCCTGTTTGAGCCACCATGCCTCCCCTCCATGATAGACTTGTGCCCCTCTGGAGCTGTAAGCCAGAATAAATTTCTTCTTCCATATGCCACCTCAGCCTGGCGTTCTATTACAGCAACGGAAAAGTAATGAAAACACCATCCAATTTTCAGAGAAATCATTTTGCTATAAAATCCCATCTTTGCCCCATTGTTTGTTCCTGAAGATGAAGGTTTATGAAACAGTATTTAAGTTGATCGTGAGAAATCCTGAAACACGGTTAATCTCAGTTAAGGGATAATATATGCATTTCATTTGATGTGGATGGTTTCCTACATAATTAGCTTAAATGAACTCACCAATTTCCTTTTCTACTTCCTGCCTAAAATGGAGTCACTCATTTTACACTTGCTACACAAATTCTAGTTGAACTCTTGATGTTTGGAGAAGGCTATTTTCTGTACTCAATGCCTGCCACTGTTATTTTAACAAGCTCAAATCAAATAAAAATGCACCCAACAGACTAAAAACCTAAGTCAATGTGATATTTAATTCTCCCGCACTGGTGAAGATACAAGAACAAACCACATTCCTTTGCAAATGTATCTAATCAACTATTACATTTCCCCCAGCTTCACAGTTCTGAATACTGACCTCAAACTGATGTCTACCAACACCCTGGGTAGCAGCCCCACCCTGATATGTGTATATGTGTGTGCGTGTGTATGCATTGTGTATATGTGTGAGTATTGTGTGTGTATGTGTGCACTAGACTAGTCATTAAACTATCTATATACGTGTGTGTGGCTATTAAACTATAAATTTTAAAGCAGAAAAATGAAAACACAACCCTGTCAACATTAGTCAGGGTTCTTTAAAGAAACAGAACTGACAGAATGAATATATATATATATATATATATATATATATATATATATATATATGATTCATTAGATTCATTAAATGAGATTATCGAATACAATCCAGGCAGTTCAACAGTGTCTGTCTTACACTGGAGAGGCTGAGAAGCCAGTAGTTGCTCAGGAGCCTTGCTCGCCAAGACCCCTCCTATCATGTTTTAGCCCTGGCCATACATTTTCATTTGTCTTGCCTGCCGGGAAGCTGTGCGTTTCTAAGCCAAGCTAATTGGAATTTGGCGCTGCCTCGGCCGCCAGCCATTAAATGAGCCAGCTAATTATTTGTGATCCATCAGGTGCCTGTCGTAGGATAGGCCAAAGGCCCAACAGCACGAGATATCCAGCCTAAAGAAAAGGCTCTGCCATCCTCAGAGCATTGCTAAGAGGGGACTCAGAGCAGACAGCAGAATACTGCACTCAGCATGTCCCTTCCTGTTGCAGGGACTGCCTTTGTACGAATAATTAATGGACCACTCTCTGCAGATATGGGCAGTGGGGATGAGAGCAAGGAGGACAGACACACCCCATCCCCACCTGTCAGCTAGAATGCTGGCTTCCTGTCTGTTTGTTATTCTTAATATGAAATCACTCACAGAAGAGAGTTAAATAGCGAGTGCCTCCCCTTGGGGTGACTTTAGCACTCCTTTAATTTGACAAATAAAGCAGTTAGCAATCCAGAAGAATGTTTAATGGCTCCAATTCACCCATCCACGTCACTGGCTCGTAACAGCATTCATCATCCTGCTGCGGCTTTCTGGAAGTGTTTATAAGCCTTGAGTTTCTATCATCTCTCAAGGGCCACCTTGCCTTATAAACTCACAAACACTATTACAGACAGGAAGTGGGTTGTATACATAGGACACAGTCAGGAACAGAATTTAAAACTCTCAGGGCACCTCTTGTATAGAGCCGGAAAGAGAGGCATAGCAGTAATTGGGGGGTCCTCTGAGAACAGCTCTACAATGTTCCTATCATCCAGGTGATAGGTCACAGAAAGCCTGTGAGTCATTCGTGACAAACACGGGCTACCAGGCATGGGGTGCAGGCACACAACAGAGAGATGCTAGTTTGAATCCAGACCACCACAACAAAGGGAAAACCACATTAAAGTGAATCATTGATTTCCCAGAACATACCAAGTTATACTACATTACACTACAGGCCACTGACTGCAATATAACTCTGTCTAAAAAGTACATATCATACATACATAAATTTGCTTTGACTTAAAAATGCTACCATAATCTGAGCATCAGAGAAAAAAAAAAAAAAAAGAGACACCAAGGCGAGAGACAAGGCCACAGTGATTCTGATGTGAGCTCTGGCAAGAATGTATCCGTACCTCTTACATTCAGTGAGTGGGACCCAGGAATCAATCTGACCCTGACAGATTGAATGATAATGTCCCCCATAATTCATGAATTTGAACACTTAGTCCCTAGTTGGTGGCACTGCTTGGAGATATTCAGATGCTGTAGCCTTGCTGGAGCGGGTATGTCACTGGAGACAAGTTTTTAGAGTTTAAAGACTCAGTCCGTTTCCAGTCCACTCTCTCTCTACTTTGTGTTTGCCATTTAGGACATGAGCCTGAACTTTCCACTCCAGCTGCTGTACCTGCTGCCGGCTACCATGTTCTCTCTGCCATGGTAGACTCTTACCTCTCTGGAACCATGAGCCAAAATAATCTCTTGTTGCTGGAATTTCCAACCTCAGTAAGTCCATATAAAAACACACAATCCAGTCATTATAAGTGTAAGCTATCAGCCTAGATTGGGCAGATCTAACACTCTACTAACTTATTCCCCAGCTGTAAGACCCCTTGCTGCTTGCAGTTTCTCCCAGCCACGAGGTTCTGGTTCAGCACAGCTTCTCCTCCTCCTCCTCCTCCTCTTCCTCCTCCTCCTCCTCCTCCTCTTCCTTTCCATCTCGTTTTCCTCTCTCCTTCTGTCGCTCCTCCTGCTGCATAAGTTCCTGTACTCTCTGTTCAAGTTTGCTTCTACATTTTAATATTTTTTAGATTGTAATTCTGATAATCGTGACATCTATTTTATTTGGATTGATTAATTTTAAGAGATTCTCCTCCAAGCCTTGCTTCCCATCCTCATTATTTTCTCTCTGCTGCTCAGTCTGATCTGTGAGATGCCTCGTCCTTTGTCCAAGTGCCTTCTCTAGCTCCTGTCTCCAACCTTCATTTTCCTTTCTCTGTTGCTTATCGTGACCTACAAAACCCTGTACCTTTTGTTCTAGGGTTTCCTCTGGACTGTATTGCCAGGTCTTAAATTTCTCTGTTGTTCAGTCTGATCTACGAAGGTCTGCATTTTTGTTCTAGTGTTAAGAATTCGGTTAAACTTAGAAATTAACCGCCCCAGGACACAACCTGGGAGGAGCACATTCCTTAGTCCAAGGACACCTACTAGATTACCCTGCTGGATTAACATTCAGAGGAAGAAGGGATCATCAGACCACAGGGAAGAGAACCCACCTGTGTGTGGGGATTGCCCAGAGCACAGTAGACACATTCTGAAAGACAGACCAACCCTTGACATTTACAGACAAGGGAGGTCCTTGCTACCTCATTCCCCAAAGACCAATCAGTTTAAAAGTCACATTGTTCTGCCAATCATATTGTACCTAGTCACTGTTTCTGTAGTACACCCCTTAAACTGTATAAAAACTGCTCTTAACCTCAACTCGGGGTTCTCTTGCCTACAATGCAAGGGAGCCCTGGTGCACCAGTATCATTAAATCTCATGTTGTTACAGCGAATCCTGTCCGTGTGAGTTTCTGGGGGAGTGCGTCCCCTGGTTTTGGATTTTAAAGTCCAACATTAGCATCTTTCCTGGTTCATGTCTCCAACCTTCTACTCTCCTATACATTACGACAGCAATGGTATTTTATCACAGCAACAGAAAGGGGACTAATACAAGGGCAGGGGTGGCTGCTGGGGTGGTATATCACTGGAAGCTAAATTTGCAAAAGACACCAGCAGAAGAAATGGCGTATGGCCTCCAACTGGTACCAGTTTTCTGTTCCTGTTGCTGACGCAGAGAAGAAGAAAGGGGGGACACTGACATGGGGAACTTTTACTCTACCATTGTGCGAACTGAGGAGGGTAGACAGTTCTCCTGTGTGCCCCTTTTCAATCGCCTCCAGCTCAGAATAGCCCATAGCCACGAGACAGCTTTTCCATTGCTGTATTCTGATCCCCTCACCATAGTCTGGTCAGTGTTTCTGGAACAGGAACTTTGGAAAACTTGGTTCCTCTCAGACAGCATAGAGAATGTTACCAAAAGAAGGCACAGCTAAGCTAACCACTGGAGGTCACACACTGCACTGGGAAAATGAGCGTAAAAGATAGGCTGGACAGAAGGAACATTCGGAGAAAGGGAGGCCAGTGTGTGTTTGGGACACTGGTGTGCTTGTGCACTGAGGTGATCGGTCCAGAGGTCAGGCAAGGCTCCAGGGACACGAGAAGCCACCTCTTGGCATGTGAGTGGTGGAGAGGGAGGAGCAATGAGAGGAGAGAAGATAATTATTCTGCAGGTTCTGGGGAAACAACAAGAATTAGAAAGGAACAGTCAATATGAATCATCCTCTCAAGAGTTTTGAATAGGGAAGGAACAGATTCCACAGAGTCTCTAGACACACAGGTTTGTCTGCACGTATGTATGTGCACAACATGCATGCAGTGCCTATGAAGGCCAGAGAAGGACGCCAGGCCCCCTGGAATTGTAACAACAGATGGTTGAGAGCTTCTGTGTGTGCTAGAGACCAAACTGGGTCCCCTGCAAGAGCCTCGGGTGCTCTTCACGGACGAGCCATCTCTCCAGCCTGGGGTGGCCTCCGTTTTGATTCTTTAATGCAGTAAGAAAGGAAGAACAATGGCCATTTCTCATTATTGTAGAATTCAGTTTTTATAAGGATAACTCACTGGGTCAGTTACCAGTCTCCACTTTCCAAGAAAATCGATTTTCGTTTGACCTTGGCACTCGCCAACTCAATAAAACAAAATATGTACAGGGAAAGCCAAGTGGTACATGCTGCTTTTAGCGGTCAGAGCAGCTAAAGAAATTTTACGTGCGGAAAGCCAAGAGAGCCGCATTAGCGTACTGTGTTTTCATCAGAGCTAACCCTACAGGTCCCAGGGGTCTCAGAATGACAAATATTAAGCAGAGTAAATGTTGGTGTCCTGCTTGAGTTTGAGCTCTGCACACACCACAGGAGCCCCACAACAGCTGTGACCCCCAAAGAGCCAACTGTCTGGTTCCTGCACGCTTTCAGAGCAGAGACAAACAAACAGAAAGGAGTGTGCTGGGCTTTGATTCTTTCCTCAGGCCCCTAGCACCTGACACACATCAGTCAGCTCTTCATCTATCCCTTTAAGTTCACGCAAAGTTAACCTATTCATTTTCTGTTATAACTATTTCCAAAGTATTGGCGGAGTAATAATGGTCCCCATTACTCCACCATTTCAGAAGCAACCATAAAATGGCAGGTGTGCAAATTTCCCAGGTACCCCATAGAGCCAATTTAGGAAATAAATTTATGATTTTATTTATGTTTATAATTAAATCATATTTATAATTTTCTTAGCAGACATGTATATATATTCTAACAAAAATTAAAAACAAAAGTGAAACTAGACTCCAGCATTTTTTAATAGGATCTCCTTATGCATCCCTGGCTGGTCTGGACCTCACTATGTAGACCAGGATGGCCTCAAACTTATAGAGTTCTGCCTGTTTCTGCCTCCTGGGTGCTGGAATTAGAGGTGTGCCCTGCCACACTCAGCCAAATTTTAACATTCCCATACCAGTAGTCAAACCTGGGTTGCATGGTTAACTTACTCTTTATTTAACATATATATGTGTGTGTGTGTGTGTGTGTGTGTGTGTGTGTGTGTGTATACACATATATATATTTGTAGGAAATTCTATAGATTGTCTTTCTTTTCAGATGATTGCATCATATTCTATACTACAAATCAAATCATAGATTCCATCATCACATTAATGATGTCTACTTACATTGACTTGCTCCAGTGTTGTGCTAACCTGCCCTGTGGCAATGAGCAACCTTGCAAATGAGTTTCTATCAGATCAGTAATAGTGAAAGGGGGAAAAGATCCCCATCAGTTGCTGCTCTGTCTCCCCACCCCATTGACCTTGCATCCAAACTCAGCACTCCTTCCCCGTCCCGTGACCTCCAATCATCATTCTATACAGATGGATGGTCCGCCTTCTTACGCAGTTTCTGTGATAACAACATCTCCTCCCTGTCTTCCTACTGACACCCACTACTGTTAATCAACTATTTGTTCACTCTCAACTGTCTGTTGGAGGTCTCCCATGGGACAGCACTCTGATAAGCACTAGGAGCCTGGTAGAGAATAAAGGTCCACTCTTGGCGTGTTCATTAGTACAGAGGGAGATAGTTAAGTCAGTGAATGTGTAAAGCAACAAGAAAAGTAAAACAGGCCGCAAGGAGAGACTGCTGGGTGGTGAGGAGGTTCCTTGGGTGGGGGGTTAGTATTAGGATGGGGATCTACACACAGCAATAGATGGAGTCCTGGAAACATCTAGAGGTTATCTCAAGCATGTGTGTTACGGCATACATCTTAAATGGTCCACAAAGGCCATGTGTTAAAGACTTGCCCCCAGCTGATGGGTTAGGAGGTGGTGGGGCCTTTAGAAGGTAAAACCTAAAGGAGTTAGGTCATTGAGCAGGCTCTTGAAGGGAATATTGGGACTGAGACAAAAACAAAGACAAACAAACAACCTTATCTCTCTAAGCGGGCTCCCCTACAGACCTCAGTCATTTTGTCACAGCTATGGAGAGCTAAGTAGAAAAGTCAAGTAGTAAATGCAGGCTCTGAGGAGCACTCACGAATTCAAAACAAGAGGATGTGTGCAGCAGGAGCTTAGAAAGGAGGGTGGGGCAGCCAGAGAGGAAAGAGAATAGCTTGTGGGGAGGTATGGGAAGGGGCTCCTCCACATTGAAGCTGTCAGCCATGTGGATAACAGGCCAGCACAGGGTCCACAGACTTGCCTGAAAACCCAAATGTGAAGTGGGAAGAACAGGGAGAGTTGCTTGCATCCTTTGACAACTCTCTTTCATTGACTTTAAGATGTGGAAGGAACCAGGAATGTCTTCCCTTTCTCCACTTAGACATGATGCTATCTGATATCAGGATTGGCACACCACCTAGGTGCTGACAATAGGAAATTAGTACCCAGAATCCTCTTGGAAGTACCATTCAGGTACCTAGTAGTCTACCTCAAGCATGCTCTTGACAATGTCACCTTGAAGCCACCCCTACCTTGATTAAAGACTTTGGAAAGGAAAGGCGGAAAGCACAGGACTTGGCATCCAGTCTGCTTGGGGTCCCATTTTGATCATTTGTGTCCCCTATTATCTGTGTTGAAATCCTGCCCTCCCTCCCTGATCTAGTTGCTTCCTGTTGCTGTGATAAAACACTGACCAAAACCAACTTGAGGAAAAAAAGGGATTATTTGGCTAATAATTCCATGTCACAGTTCATCACTGAGGAAAGTCAAGGCAGTAACATGGAGGTAGGATACTGTGGGTTTGGTCTATTGCTGCTTGTTTTGTGTTAATTGGCTCCCAAAATTGCATGAGAATTCGCACATCCACAGGTAAGACACTGAAAGATCTTGCCCCTGGTTGGTTTTGATTGGTAAATAAAGTTTCCAGTGGCCAATTTCTGAGCAGAGAGACAGAGGTGGGACTTTTGGGATTCCTGGGCAAAAGGGACCAAGGAATGAGCAGGAAGGGAGACAGGCGCTATGCTGGGGAAGGAAGAGAGAGACACCAGGCCTGAGGAGGTGCAGAAGACAGAGAGATAGTCCTCATTTAGGTGTTGGAAATGCAGCTGAGGGGGCTCAGGTCTGGGTCCAGGGCAGCAAAGATAGAAAATAGATTTTAGTAATAACTCGGGAATATCGGAGGAGGGTATATCAGCCTCGCGGAGGTTAGGAAGTGCCCCAGACATCAAGCTGTTTAAGGTACAAAGGCTGTGTGTGTGTGTGTGTGTGTGTGTGTGTGTGTGTGTGTGTGTGAGAGAGAGAGAGAGAGAGAGAGAGAGAGAGATATTTGGGAACCCAGAACATTGGAGCAGATAACAAGGAAATATGAATAGCGATAATTGGTTCTGCTACAGTAGAAACTGAAGGAGGAACCTGGAAGAGTGCCATTTACTGGCTTGCTCAGCTACCTTTCTTAGACAGCTCAGGACACCAGCCTATGGATGGCACCACCCATAGTGGGCTGGGCCCTCCTACATCAACTAGAAATCAGGCAATTCTCCATAGACAAGGTCACAGGTCAATCTGACTGAGGCAATTCCCCAACAGAGAATTTCTTCTTCCCAGATGTGTCAAGCTGAAAAGGAAGCTAACTATGACACACATACAGGTTACAGCACGGGACCTTTGGGGGATGATTAAGTACTGAGAGAAAAATATAGGGAGAGGGGAGGGAGAGGGGAGGGGGAGGGAGAGGGACAGGGAGAGGGGGAGGGAGAGGGACGGGGGAGGGGGAGGGACAGGGGGAGGGACAGGGGGAGGGGGAGGGGGAGGGGGAGGGGGAGGGGGAGGGGGAGGGGAGGGAGAGGGAGAGGGAGAGGGAGAGGGAGAGGGAGAGGGAGAGGGAGAGGGAGAGGGAGAGGGAGAGGGAGAGGGAGAGGGAGAGGGAGAGGGAGAGGGAGAGGGAGAGGGAGAGGGAGAGGGAGAGGGAGAGGGAGAGGGAGGGAGAGCTGAAGAAGGAAGTATTTGGATTCTAGCTTTCTAGCTAGCAGTCTCTAGCTTTCAACAGTGATTTTTTATTTTTTTTTGTCTACTGATGTTCTGTGTCCTGTGTGTCAGCTCCTAGGGATGTGTCAATCCTGAAATCAGATAGCATTAAAACATACATAGAGAGATTTAAATATAAGTTGGGGGCTGAGGAGATGATCCAGTCAGTCAAGTGCTCGTGATGTACGCATGAGAACTGCGTCTAATCCCCAGCACCTACATAAAAACCATCCACGGCAGGACACGATTCTAGTTCAATTAATTAATTAATTGAATTAATTAATTGAACAATTAATTAATTGAATTAATTAATTAATTGAATTGCTTAATTGAACAATTAATTAATTGAACGTGAGCGGACTATAGGATGGTGGCAAACTTCTCAAAGGCAAGCAGGTCACTAAAGGCATTCCTTTAAAAGGAATCCTGTTCTGGCTCCGTCCTGCCTGCTCCCACTTCCACTTCCTATCTGCCATGAGGTGGGCAGCTCTGCTTTGGCTCACCCTTGACCTTCTGCATCACCACAGGCCCACAGCAATGGGGCCAGTGCATCACAGACTGAAGCCATGAGCCAAAATAAATCTTTCCTCCTTCCTGGATATCTGAGATGATGATGATGATGATAATGATGATGATGATGATAATGATGATGATAAAGAAGAAGAAGAACCAGGTTAAATTTATTGTAGGGTGAACAAAAGTTCCAGGAAAGAAGCCGAACCTGTCACTGAGCCTTCTGCAGGCTTGACTGACTCACAGAATTTCAGTGAGTGCAGACAGGTGAGAATGTTACAAGCCCAGAGCCAAAGTGTCTTGGGCTACCTCTTAATGGCCATTTATTTCCCTCATCTGTGCCTGACCTAACATCTTTATGATCATTAGGTAAATTCCTTGGAATGGACAGACACCAGGTCCTCACCAATCAAAAGGCCCAGAGCCTCGTTTCTAGGCCTATAGCAGAAGTTTCTTCTCTTACTTTATAGCCCGCCTACTTAATATTTCCATCGATGTATCTTGGCTATTGACTTTCTCTGTTCTGTTTCTAGAAAGATTTTAAGGACTTCACAACTTGGAACATGAAATTTGGAGTGACCTAAATCTGTGTTTCCGGGACGTAGTCACTCACATTGAGCTCCAGAATAAACTATCACTGGTGTCCTTTGATGTGAGAGCCATTTCCTTCACCACAGAGAATTCCACGATTTAACACTCATGACACCAGGACTTGGTTAAAGCACAATGTCACCCATTTTCTATCATGTTAATGTCACTACTCCAGTGACCCAGACTCTGCGATCACACACCACTCACTCAAAAACAAAATTCAGGTTTTCCAACAAAGTAAACTCGTGTCTCCAGGGGCTCTGTCAGCCATGTAATGATGATTTTGTTGGCCAAGCAAGGCATTAGTCAGGACTTATTATTTGGAAACAGAAAACTGATTACAAACTTGCATTAGAAGCTGTCCTTAGAAACCTGTCCTCTGGGCTGGTGAGACGGCGCAGTTAAGAAAGCCAGTATGTCTAAACCTGCATCCTTCATAGTTAAAACTGGAAGTTTATGGCATAGACCTCAAGGTACTTTAAAGACTTTAAATAGAATAATGTATACAAGCGTTATCCCATACAGCAACTACTGAGAAGTGGGTAGGGGAGTCAGCTTTCTGAGCCTTGGGGTAGTGTTGTGGTATCAAACAGAAAAGAAGCAATTGACCACAGATTTCTAACCAATCCATCGGCCATTTGGGGCAAACAATTTTTCAAAAGCTGCTTTCAAAATAATTAAGTCCCTAGCTGCTAGGAGACAGTACAGCCCAAGACCCAGTGGGAATGGGGTGCAGAGGGTGGGGTGCAGGCAATCCTGATGCGGTGCCGTTTCTCAAAGGTCACCTTAGTCATCAGCCTAGACCTCTGGGCAGAGGGCATGGTGTGAGTCCATTTCCAACTGTCTGCCTTCGGTTCTCAAGAGCAGAACAAAACCATTAATGTTTAATATTTAAACAAAAACTTTCCGTCATAAATCACCCTGTAACTGGTGAGGGTTATTAAAACATGATAGATAGGGCCTTTTCTTTTTAAAGCTTGAATTTTAATGACTGAGATAGAAATCACAATGGAAACCAAACCTAACTCCCTAGAAATTGTTCTGTCTGTCAAACCAAGCCTCCAGAGCTTTGTGCTTCTGTAGGAGCAGAGACGGCCTTTCTGGCCCCAGCATCTTCCATGTTATCCAGCTTGGAAGGGTGTACCCAGAAAGGAGTCTTGGAGTCCCCATGAGACACATCAGCACTATCTTGGCCTGGAGTCCATTGAGAAACCAGAACTGCTTTAAGCCCCCAGCCGCAGCTCATGTTCCATGCTGGCAGAGAGAGACACAGGACACTTGCCCAGCAAAGCTAACCCCAAGCCACCTAGAATCAACTTCCTATTTTGATTACCCATGGCTACAGAGCTTTGATTGTTGACTGCAGAGCCGCAGAGAGCAAGGACATTGCCTGGACAGGCAGAGTCAGAGCCGGGAGCATGGCAGCTCTGTCACCATCCTCGATTCGCCAATTAATGCCACAAGCAATGGTGAAGGCAGTAAAGGGAGATTAATTCGGTGTGTCAGAACTGTGTGGAATCTCTTCCTGGGAGGCAAGTTCCTCTTCTGGCTGCGACCAGGCTCCAGCCTGTTCCTTCCTTCAAAAGGAGATACCTGGTTGGGGGGGTGGGGGGGAGAGGAGGGAAGGGGCAGCAGATTTCAGTTCCTGGGGGACCATTGTTCTAGTCTGATAACCTTGGATGCTCTTTTTAGAACATCCCCCCTCCTGCTGGGATAGTTACAAGAAGGAGAGGGGTGAGCCAGAGCCCTCCTGTTAGTATCAATGCCCAGGCCTGACTGGCCAGGCAAGTGGAGAAACTGAGAAGCTAACAACGAAACAAGCCAGAAAGCTGTAACTGGGGCGCTGGGGTTTGGTCTGTTACTCTGTGTTAAAATGCTAAATACTGGTCCTGGTTGCCTCAGGGATGAGGAGATCTTCACTTAAACCAAGTGATGCTGTGTAACCTTGCCTCCCAAGTTATCCTTGATTGGTCAATAAAGATGCCTACAGCTTATAGTTGGGCAGAAGAGAGGTGAGGCTTCAGTCTCCAGGCTCTGGATCTGAGCAAAGACTGTGAGGAGGACAGAGAGAGGTGAAGAGAGAGAAAGCACCATGGGGTAGGTGAATCATGTAAACATGGCCATGAGGGCTGGCCAATTGGAGTAAGAGTGGGCCAGGTGGAACATGTCGAGTTATAATTCAGGGTTATTGCCAGAAAAGTAGACACTAATAGCTTAGAGGGTAGATACCTGCACAGCTCAAGTGCTTTAAGGCTTATCATAAATACAAGGGCTTTGTGTCTTTTATCTGGGAACTGAAGGATCTAAGGCGGGGTAGAAACCCTACATTTTTACCACTACACTGGGGATGCAAGACCCTTTTAATAACAATAATCAAAAAATATTAGATTCCCAAGCTGACAAGGTGGTAGACTCCTTTTATCCTACCACTAAGAAGGCTGATGCAGGAAAGTCATACATTTGATCCAGCGTAGACTGCAATAAGACACCATCTCAAAAAGAAAAAGCTTATATATGTTATGTTATGTGAGTGACTTAATATAAAGACGACAAAATGTTACTAAGACACAAGATGTTAGAATCCATGGAAACCTCCAATCTCTTTTTAAAATTTGTATTTCATTTGCAAAATATCAGTTGTTCTAATACAAAAAGTAAATCCAATACACATCCAGTGTAAAGTATCTTGAGACATTGTTGACATGGAAAACTGATTTTACATTTCTTACTTAAACATGTGTATCTATAAACAGAAAGTAAAATATTGAATGTATTCAATAAGAAAGTAAAAAATGAATGTCAAAGGACGCCTACAAGTATAACTGTTAGGACAATGCACAGAAATTAACAGAAAGCTCGTTAATACAAAATCCACAATCAGGTTTACATGTGTTTGAGAACCTGACACATGGTAAAGGTGAAACCTTGAACAAAATGGCATGAGCAAAACAGTCATTTGGAAAATCAAAAGGGGTGAATTTTCACACCAAAATGAATCTCAGATGGGGCAAATATCTAAATATGAAAAGTGTACATTTTAATTAAAGTGTGGGAAGAAAGTTAGGTCATTGACTTATAATACTGCTCGCCTTTTGAGATGGTCATCTGACACTATTTTATGTATGAGTATACCATAGTCTCTTCATGCACACCAGAAGAGGGTGCTAGATCCCATTACAGATGGTTATGAGCCACCATGTGGTTGCTGGGAATTGAACTCAGGACCTCTGGAAGAACAGAGTCAGTACTCTTAACCATTGAGCCATCTCTCCAGCCCCGGTCATCTGACACTATGTGAGCATTTTGACATATGACCCCACAGTTGCCTGCCTTCATAGAATTTTCCCCAAGGACATAAAGAGCCATCCTAAGTCCCCAGAGAAATATATAAAAAGATATTCATTATGCTCTGTTGATAACAGTGGAGGGAAGTAAAAACAATTTAAACATTGGTTAAAGAAAATGAATTTTAGAATACTCACCCAGGGAAACACCAAATAGACAGTTAAAACAATGGTATGTAGCTGTACTGAAACGCTATTGCCTGATCATTCCAAAGAAAGAAGCACTGTAATATTTTTAAGATTTAGTTTATTTTAATTATATGTAAGCGCATGTGAGTGCAGGTGCCCACAGAGGCCAGAAGGCATCAGATCCCCTGGAGATGGAGTTGTGGGTAGTTTGTGAGCCACCATGTAGATACTGAGTGCTGAACTAGGTTCTCAGCAAGAGCAGCCAGGGTTCTAACCACTGAACCATCTCTCCACTGCTCCAGTTTTCATGGTTCCTGTGTGTGGAGGTTGAAGCTGCGGCCTCGCCCTTCGCACTCACCTGTGATAACCCAGAGCGCAGCCAATGGCTCACTCATCCAGACTTCATTGTTCTTGCTCACAGCCCCAGGAGCAGCCTAGTTTCTCCTCTGGATCCGTTCTCACCAGCACCAGGAGTCATGGTCTGTGTACCTCTGCCTGCCCACCGACAATTTAGACCTCGGTCACAGCTATGCCTGTCCACCAAAGGCCAGCTGAGAACAATGGTAGTCTACTGCGGAGACCCTGTAGTCCTGATGCTCACGGGTCCCGATGACCCCTGGAGTTGCAGGCAAGGTATTGGTGTTCATGCTAATGATAGAATGACAGCAGGATATTGCTTCTGTTACAGAAACTTATGACACATCTGTCTTCACCTCCACAGTGGGAACTAACTGATATCAGCCTGTGGGAGCTGTAAGCTGCTGCTACCTACATAAAAGGGTAAGGTTTTGAAGCTTCCAAACTTAAGATCCTGCCTACAGCCTTGGGACTGCAACACCAGACACTGGGCCTGGAAAAATGACTATTTTTTCACCCAACTTTGATAATTTAAGACTGAGCAGGTTTTTGGTTTTGACCTTGCCTTGTTATACTGACATAACGTCTAGAGGTGTTATCGTTGAGGTGGGCTAGCTACTCACCAAAGCTCCCTCCAGGACACTGGGAAACTAGGAAAATCATCAACAAGCTTTGAGCAGTACCTAACCCTTGTAATTCTAGCACTAGAGAATTAGAGACAGAAATGACATGAGTTGAAGTTCACCCTCGGCTACATAGCAAGTTTGAGGCCAACCCGGGCAACATGAGACCTTGTCTCAAGCCCCTACCCCTCAAAAACAAAACAAACAACAACAACAAAACCTCTCTGAGACTTGCATACAGAGGACAATAACAAAGTCACAGGCCATGAAGCCATGTAGAGATGCCATACTACAGCTTAAAGTGGGGTGCAGGATGACCTCTCATAACAGACAAGGACACTCATCTGCTTTTGTTTCTAGGAGGCATGGAGTGAAAAGTTTGGCAGGCTTGTTAGAACTAATCAGACCACTTTGTGAGAAGACTTCCCAGCTTGGAAGTTATAGTTAAGACATATGGTCATGAGTGGTCACCTCTGAGTGAGTTTTATTTTCTTGTTTACCTGACTTGTCCAGCTTAAGAGAAAAAAGAAAGTATTAGTGTAACTGCCAGTATTCTAACCCTAATTATGTCCCCAAAATTGCTTACTCGAGAGGATCTGCAAGTAGCTTCTGGAAACCCGCCCCCAGTTAATTCTGATTGGTAGAGGAAGATGACAGCAGCCAATAGCTGGGGAGAAGAGACGGAGGAGGGATTTAGGGTTCTCAAGCTTGGGGCAGCAAGGACGCAAAAGAAGAAAAAGGAGGGACACCATGCCTGAGGTGTGGACAGGAGAGAGGAGTAGAGCTGCCATGCAAGGGGGCTACTCTGTTCCGAGCCCCTCCGTGTCCCCTTCACCCACGAAAGAGACACGTGAGGCAGTGTTCGGGTAGTTACCACAACGAGGCTTTATTCTTGTATCAGCAGAAGCGGAAAGACCCCAAGCCCAGAAAAGGCACTGCTATATGTACCCTAGAGTGGCGTGTTCACTTCTGATTGGCTGTTCACTCATTACCCATAATACACCCGGGGATGGGCAGTGACTTTGGCGCGCTTTTTGCCTTTTGCACCTGCGTAGTTAGTTGTTTACTAGTGGGAGGACAGGATGCCCGCGCCATCTTGTAATGGCGAATGCTATCGCGCTCACGCGGCTCCTAACATCTCCCCCTATCAATTTTATTAAGATGGAACAGCCTTTTGCCTATCAAGCGCGGCACCAACTCAGTGAGGGAAAGCAGAGGCCTGATCCCCTGTGCAAAATGAGGTATTGTAATGGGTTTCTTCTCTCGTTGTTGTGCAATGAGGAATACTTCCCATACCCATCTCGATGCTTTTTGACGGGGAAAGGAAGCCTCCGCCCTGGGGCGCCACCAGGGGAGAAGGTTCCTTGTCATCAAACCTTTGTGCAATCAGGCATACTTTAGGGAAATCTATCCACACTCGTGGAACATTCCCTGTCGAGTACCCACTCACAACACCTCTAAATATTCAGGTACCACAGTTATTCAGGCAAGGGCTGGCTAGACTTAGACTTCTCATCGACCCAGTGCAATGGGCTGAACCCTTGGGGTGCATCGATTGAGGGTCTCAGTCATCAGCTACTTTCTTAGCCTAGATAGCCAAATTTCAGGGGGAGATGCTTGCTCAAGGCTATGAGTGCTTGGGCGATAGTGACCTTGTCACGTTTTTGTTGGGCTCTGAGCTTGCAGACCAATCATAACATGAACACTAATCCACAATGTAGGGCTGCACCAAACAGGCCTATCCCCACCCTTTAAGAAAGAAAGAAAAGGCAGAGGTAAGCCAAGAAGTAAAATCGCCAGGGGTAACAGGGTCCACTCGTGTTCCATTAAGGCTCGAAATCTGGATCTGCAATTGCTGCTGCATCTGGTCCAGCTCCCTAGTCCACTTCCCTTGTAAATAAGCAGAAAGATTGTGGCTTTGAATAAATGTATCATTCATAAATCTCAGAGGTGTAATACCTAGATGTGGGGTTGCTGACATGCAGCTCATTTGAACCACATCCGTGAGCTGCTCCACATGGGCTTGGAGCAAATCAACTCTCTGATTGACCAACAGGATGCCTGATGCCAGGTATGCATCCACTTTCTGTAGAATGGTCAAAGCCTCAGAGGTCTTTTCTGAAATTTGATTAACAACAGTAGCTGCTGTAACCTGATCAGCCAAGGCTGTGCCGGCTGTCACAGCTGCAGTTGCAAAGATGGTAATAGCAATGATAATGGCTGCAGTTATATCAAAATCTCTCTTCTGTCGAAATAAAGTCAAGGTCCCAGACGTCTGAACGGGGATAGGGATCCATAGTGGTATACTGGCTATTAGGGCCTGCTTATAGACAAGAGCAGACCAGCACTGGGACATAAAGCAAGTTACATTGGTACAAGTTAGCAGAAGCAGCACCTTTTAAGAAGGCAAGGGCATAGGTTTTGGAAAAGCAGATAGGATAGCCATCTAAATTCACTATATATACTAGGAACCCGATTTAGGAGAGTCCAAATGAGAACTGAGAGCGTCTGCAGATGAATCCTTCGGGGGGGGGGGGGGTCAATTTCAGGAACTGCGAGTCGCCTCGTCAGTCGCTCTGGCAGCCAAAACGGGTTGTCTTCTTCCTGTGGAAAAACACAAACCACTCCCCGGGATCTTATTAAAATAGGATCCGGGCCTTTCCATTGACCAGTCAAAACATCTTTCCATTTTATCATTTCTTTTGGCCTAGTTGGTTCTAGGCAATGGTGATCAGCCGCAATGTTGCCCTGACTGTCCAAATTCAAAAAGTTGAGGGTAAAAAGTGCCAGAGAAACAGTAGCTCGTGGCACCGTGGGCAGAGCTTCCTCAACTTCTCCTTTTTGTTTTATCAAATAAGTTTTAAGGGTACAATGAGCACGCTCAATGATGCCCTGTCCCTGAGGGTTGTAAGGAAGACCCGTCAGGTGTGTCACCTCCATATGGCGACAAAATTGTTGAAATTTTTGAGAAGTGTAGGCTGGTCCATTGTCAGTTTTAAGGGTTTTAGGCTTTCCCCAGGCACTCCAAGCCTCAAGACAATGTTGAATAACATGGGCTGCCTTTTCTCCGGTCAATGGAGAGGCGAATATAACTCCAGAACAGGTATCAATGGAGACATGCAAATATTGTAATTTGCCAAAGGATGGGATGTGAGTAACATCCATTTGCCAGATCTGTAATGGCCTAATTCCCCAAGGGTTAATTCCTGTATGGGGAACAGGTAGGAATTGACAGCAGTTTTGGCATTGAGTCACGATATCTCTGGCCTCCTTTCTAGAGATGTTAAACCGACATCGTAGTGTCTCAGCTGTCACATGAAACCTTTTATGAAAGGCTTTAGCCAAATCTAATTTTGGCGAAAGGGCAATTGCAATCAACTTTGTGGCTCAATCTGCCAGGTCATGTCCATGGGACATAGGTCTCGGTAAGCCTGAGTGAGCCCTGATATGAGTTATAAAAACAGGGAATCTTCGCTTAGCCAGGGTAAGCTGAATCTTTTGAAAAACTTCTACAAGTCTGCTAGATGTCTTAATTAACCCAGCAACTTCTAATGCTTTTACTGCATTAACCACATAGAAGGAATCTGAAACAATATTTAAGGGACCTGGAAAGATTTCCAGAACCTCTGACACTACTAAGCATTCCACAATTTGAGGTGAGGTTTCATGGTATTGTTTGGATGTAACCTTATCATTAACCACATAGGCACCCATTCCTGTTTTTGACCCATCCATATAAACTACCATTCCATCTGGGAGTGGCTCCTGAGACACAATATGTGGAAATATGATAGCTTAAGTTAAGGCAAATTGTAAGATGGGATGCTTAGAATAATGATTATCTATTTGACCATTGAAGGAAGTAACCAGCACTGCCCAAACATCAGAGGTCGCCGTTAATATTTGGACTTGATGGGCAGTATAAGGCACTATCAAAACCTTAGGCTCCCTTCCAAAATGAGTAATGGCTGCTTTTAGTCCACGAAGGGCAAGCTGAGCGACTGAATCTGGATACCTTTCAATAATCTTTGCGGGAGAAGCATTGGGATGAATCCATAACAAGGGCCCCTCCTGCCATAATACAGCAGTTGGTAAGTGTCTAGTTTTAAAAACACATAAGTCAGAGGTTTTGGTTTCATCTATGCATTTTAACTGGGCATCTTGTAAAGCATTTTCTACTACTTGCAGAGCACAGCTCGCAGATGGTGTTAAGGCCCTCAGTGAGGAAATATGAGCATCCCCTTCCAAAATATCAAATAAAGATTTCAGCTCGGCTGAGGGAATTTTTAAAAATGGTCTTAACCAATTTATATCACCTAATAATTTCTGAAAATCATTCAAAGTATGTAAATGGTCTCTACGAATCTCCAATTTCTGAGGAATTATCTTTTTTTCTGGATAGATAACCATCCCTAAAAAGGAACCAATTTCTAAAAATTGAACTTTCTCAGTAGCAACATGTAGACCCCACTGCATGTAAGTAAGTAAGTAAGGGGACCTCCCAAGCCGCGACAGACTCTTAACCAGTCTTGTAGCCCCTTGGCTCTCCGAGGAGCAATGGCTGCACGGCATTCAGCTGTGGCATTTTCAAAGATCATCTGTTCTATCAGTGGCATTGCCTGCTCTGGTTCCCCAAAGATTCTGCCAGCTGCCTCAGTCATGCGGGCCACAAAGTCAGAGAAAGACTCATTAGATGTCTGAATTATCTTGGACAAATAAAGGTTACTGCCTTCCTTCCTAGGGAGGGACTTCCATGCCTTTATTGCAGCTGATGCTATCTGTACGTAGACCTGGCAGGGATGAGCGGTCTGGTCGTTTGCGTGTACGCCAACTCCAGCCAGCATGTCAAAAGTCCATAATTGTTGTCCCTCAGTGTTTGCATTAATCCTGGCTTGTGCTTGTAGTGCCTCGTGCCACAAGGCCTTCCACTCTAGGTATTGGCCCATATTGTTAAGTACCGCCTTCACTGTGTCCTGCCAGTCTCCTGGCGTCATAGCAGCTGTACTTAATCTCTCCACTTGGGATATAGTAAAATTAGCCCCAATTCTATATGCACGTACTGCCTCAGCTAATTCTTTGACCTGTCTATACTCTACTGGGGCATGGACACGAGCGCCTTCTGCCACTTCAAAGACCGGAAATGCAAGCTGTAGCTATCTCCGATCTCCTGGGCTGAGAAATGAATTAGAAGCGCTGCCCGAGGCATAGGCCGGAGGCAAGGCCAGGGCCGAGGGGCTCAAGGCCTTTCTTAATCTTATCTCAGAATGGTTATTTTTAGCACAGGCGGCTGCTTCCTGCTCTAGGCTCTCTTCCTCTCCTTGCGTTAGGTCTTCCTCGGAGCTGCTAAGGTCTATAGAAGCAGGCTCCTTAATTGGGTACAGGGGGGTCCCCCCCGAACTCCACTCTCTCTTCACCAGCCGGTGAAGGGTCCTTAACCTTAACAGGCCCTGCAGTGGCCCCCGTTCCTTTTGAGTACTCTTTCCTATGACCAGGCTCCTTGGCCTGCTTCTGTTGCCCAGGCTTTTTTGCCTGCTTCTCCTTTCCAGGCTCTTTGGCCTGATGCCGGCTAACACGCCCTGTTTCTGATACTCTGGAGTGGACCTCTCCTGAAAACTCTTGACTTGCACTAATAGCTGTGTTGTGAGCTGGATCTTTACAACACAAATAAGCTAAAAGCAAAAGCAATGCAAACAAAAGGCCAACTATTGCTGCGGCAGCAATGGGTGAATATCCGCCCGCAACGAAAGCTTCCACCCCAAACATATCTCTCAGAGACGTACCTGGATCCTGCAGTCTTTTAACCCGCCCAGAGTCTCGGGGGGGGGGGGGGGAGGGTCTTCCGCAGCGCCTTGAAGATCCCAGGTTTCGACGCCAGATGTTCCGAGCCCCTCCGTGTCCCCTTCGCCCGCGAAAGAGACACATGAGGCGGTGTTCGGGTGGTTACCATAGCGAGGCTTTATTCTTGTATCAGCAGAAGCGGAAAGACCCCAAGCCTGGAAAAGGCACTGCTATATGTACCCTAGAGTGGCGTGTTCACTTCTGATTGGCTGTTCACTCATTACCCATCATACGCCCCGGGATGGGCAGTGACTTTGGTGAGCTTTTTGCCTTTTGCACCTGCGTAGTTAGTTGTTTACTTGTAGGAGGACAGGATGCCCGCGCCATCTTGTAATGGCGAATGCTATCACGCTCACGCGGCTCCTAACACTACTCCTCTGGGTCTAGAGCACCCAAGATGGAACATAGAAGTTAGTAAGTAGTAACTCGAGATTAATCAGTGGGAAGTAGATTCTAGCAACATGGAGGCTAGGCCCAACTATTGTGCTGTTTAAGGCATATTAAATATAAAGGCTGTGTGTGTGTCTTTCATCTGGGAACATAAACCACTGAGGCGGGAAGCAACCCACACAGACTTATTAAAAAGATTAATACTATATAGTAGAAACATAAGGGTATGACTCACTCTTGCCAACATTTAACACGTGTGTAAGTTCAGGGGTAAACATATTGAGACTGTTTTCTGTGAAAAAAAAATCTATCTTAGATTGTCGGGCCTTGGCCATTTAACCTGTACCATCAATCACGTAACACAGGTAGAGGTCTCCACCTCCAGAGATTAAAATATTAATAAGTTATCTAAAGGCTGGGGGGGTGTAGATAATTAAGTTATTCCCTCCCCTCTTCCCCTTACCTATAAAAAGCCAGGGGAACCTGGCTTTCGGGGGAGCTCACATCATCTACATCCACTCACCACATCTAGTAGGCAGTGAATGATGCTCGGGTATTGGTTTGTCTTGTTGTGACATTGTAGAGAAAAATGAGCCAAATTGCTTCTTGTTGTGGTATTTTGGCTGCTTCTGGTCACTTCTGCTTACTGGATTCTACTTGAATTTTTCTAAACATCACGCGACACGCCCTCTCACATGTCTGCTTGAACAGAACATCCTCTCATAAGACAGTATCCAGAAGAATATCATAGGATACAACTGAATCTCCAAAGAAATCAGAAATTCCCAATTCAGACATACAATAGTATCTTGAAGTGGGAGAAGCAGTTTTTTACGGGGAAAACATTGGAAGTTTCTCTTATTGGGACACAATGCTTGGGACTCAGGTAATTCCCCAAGGTAAAAGTTGTGCTAAAAAAGTCCTGATTAGAATGAAAGTCTCCCTGGTAGTCTTGATAACACTGGGAAACAAAATTAGCTAACATTCTGGGGGGATTCTTCTGAGACGATCTGGGTTTGTATCATGAGAGGTGAGCAGGCACAGACCCTGCCTACATTAATTAGATTTTTGTAGCACATGTGTTAAATAATTAAGAAGTAACAAGTTTTGTTTTGTTGTTGTAAAAATCTTGACTTTTGATCCTTAACAGTTGGTAAACTTTAAATGTTAAACCACAGATACCCCACATACATCTAGAAGTCAAAACCACTGGAGGGACTGGCTGGATGCCATGGAAACAAATTCCTAACTGGGAATTCTTTGGGGCTGAATCTTGTGCTCTCAGTCTGATGGAAGATGTTAACTATCACCGAGCTCTTGGTTTTTCGATGGGTTTAGGTTGGCTGAGGGTTGAGTTTTGGTTTTTCAGTTGTTCACAGTATTTAGAAGTTTTTCGTAGGCTGCAGCCAGATAGTAATTGTTAGTTAGTGTGGCTCCCTACAGAGTTCTTTGGCAGTAAAACACAGAGCTCCCACCAGAGCTATACAGACATAAAAATGAAAGCTGAGTTTATTAACTTGCTGGGCCCGGAAGTGCATGCCATAAAGGTAACTGACATGGGATACTGGTTCATTTGCCATGCTTACAGCAAAATAGCTGAGCCAATATAACATAAAGAAGAGGCTTACTTAGCTTACACTTTCAGAGGGCAAAAGTGTGAACGGCATGAGGTGGCTTTGGAAAGGCCCCTTCACTCCCTGCCCCCATCACACCATGACAAATGGCTTCAAGGCAGGAGAATGTATTTGGGGGAGGGGTGTTGCAAGGTGAGACTGGAAGCTACAGAAGCCAGAGAGGAACCCTCCTTCTCTTTTAAAATAAACCTCTTCCAATAACAAACCTGGGTCCCTCCCTTGAGAGCTACTTAATCCTCTCCCAAGGCAGCACCCACAAGCTCCCAGCTCTTGGAAATTTCCATCATCTCTCAAAACTGCCAAACTGAAGACCACACATGAGCCCTTGGGGAATATGTCATATTCAAACCACAGCAATGGGAGAGTCAGGGGCTTTTAATCTAGAAAGAGGCTAAGACCACACTAGACTAAGACTACAGTTGGACATGAACCCTGTAGAGATGACCCAGGGAAACACATTTGTTCACTGGTTAGGAAATGGTTGTTAACTGGTCCCATCATGGTTTGATGTCTGTCTGAGTCTGCTTTCAGCAGCTCAGAAGTCTGTTGGGGTGAAACACATTCACTTTGAGGTCAGAGACAAGTGAAGCTGAAAGTGGGAATTTTTAACCTTATAAAATTTAATTAATTTATTTATTTATTAATTTATTACAGATTCCAGTCTCTGTGTGCTGGGATTACAGTTACGAGCCAGCACTCCCAGCATAAAATTCCACACATGACAAGTAAATCCTGGGATGATCTGTGTCCTCTTCTGGAACCTTCCAGTTATCCTTGGTAGATGTACAGTGTGTCTCAGGTGGCCCTCCATATCTACAGGGCATGGGCTGAAAAACTGTAGCCAATGGCAAAATCTGAGGATGCTCAAACCTGTTGTATAGAATAGCATGGTGCCTGCATATAAAGTGTGTAGAATTGAGCCATTTCTAGATTGCTTGCAATGCCCAATATGAGAATGCTCGATAAACAGTCACTAGACTGTGCTCCCTAAAGAGTCACTAGACTGTACTCCCTAAACAGTCACTAGACTGTACTCCCTGAACAGTCACTAGGCTGTGCTCCCTAAACTTTAGTCACTAGACTGTGCTCCCTAAACAGTTGTTAAACTGTGCTCTTCAGGAAAAGTGATGAGAAAATCCATTTTTCAGAAAAAAATTCTGAATTTTCTGAAAAATTTTCTCAGAAAAAAATTCTGTCTATGTTCAGAACAATTTTTTTTTTCAAGTATTTTCCATGTGCAGCTGGCTGAGTCCACAGGCCTGGAAGCAGCGGGTACTGAGAGCTAAGTCTGTGTGAACACAGCTCTTGTGCTCAGCTGGCTTCTACTGTTGTGTCCTGGTTCTGCCTGGCATCTGCCCTTCTTCCTGAATTCTACTTGTCTTAGTTACTGGTCTGTTGCTGTGACGAAACACAATAAGAGAGAACACTTAATTGGGGGCTTGCTTACAGCTGTGGAGGATGAGTCCACGATCATCGATCATCGAGGTAGGAAGCATGGTGGCAGGCAGGCAGGGTGCTGGGGCAGTAGCTAAGAGCTCATATCCTAGTTCACAGGCAGCAGGCAGAGGTGGGGAGTGGGGCGAGACCAAACCTGACATGAGCTTCTGAAACTTCAAAGCCTACTCCCAGTGACACACCTCCTTCCAAAAGGCCACACCTCCCAATCCTTCCCAAACAACTCTACCAACTTAGAACCGAGCATTCAAACATGAGCCTATGGGGGTCCGTTCTCATTCAAACCAACACACTTCTCTTTTCCAATACAAGGACACAGCTAACCTTTAAAGTGTGGACTACTCTGAGAAAAGTAGGCCAAGTACATGCTGTGAACTCCAGTTTGAGGAGCAAGCGGCAGCAATTAAAATACTTGGCTGTGACTATATAAGCCGTTTGTGACTGAATTCTCGGTAGGTTTCCAGGATAATAGGCAAAGGTGTACGGGGCTTTTCAGAGTCTACTAGCAAGAAAGAAAAGGGCAGGCATAGAGGCGAGAGAAAAAGAACGCAGTGGTGAAAAGCAAGAAGGACCAAAAGGGAACTAGTTTGAGGGGTAAGTGACCAGACTGAGAACAACAAACTGAGCAGAAGGAGGGAGGGGTGTGAAGGCAGCAAAAAGCACAGCAGCCCAGGGAGGCAGCTGAGAGCGGCAGTTTGGGCAGAGTCTGGGCAGGAGGTGTTGGTAATTGAAATAACAGGAGTTCTGGGGTCCCGCCAAGGTTCTCTTCTGCTGAATCAGGAGCTAAATAGCCTCACACATTTTTCCCCCATGGGTTCTCTCCCCAGAATGCTGTCAAACCTGCCCAGGGTCTCAGACATTTCTGGGCATTTGGATGATAAGGCATTAGGCAGCATCTCCACCCCACAGCACCAGCTCCTAACAGTAAACACATGCAAACAGTTTTCATACATGAGACATCCCATGAGTCCTCTCAGAGTGTCCCCAGAGCAGGTAACACAGAGGAGGCACAAGGTCAAATGGAAACCCGCCATTTGCAATGCAGAGTAGAGCATTGGCTACAGAACAATGATAGTCGATAGTCTCCCCTTTTCACAAATAATCCAATGTTTTTCAAAACCATTTGTGAATATTTGCTGTGGTACCTAGAGTCCTCCCCATGCGTTCAGAATCATGAGAGAGCTGAAAACTCTTGGAGACATCTAGTTAGGTGGCTCTCCTCTTGGAGGGCATTGCAGCCAGGAGAGGGTTGGCTAATTCAACACCATACTACCCCCAGGAGAAGGCTCCTGACCCCCCAAACAATATTCATTTCCTTGTGCCCTGACACGTTCCCCTCGCTCGTCTCCCACACTGTCCTTCTGCATCTTGAGCACATCCCTTGCTACCTAAGAGTGCATTGGACTGCCACACACAACAGAAGTGTGGACATTGATGGTTTAAGCCATAAAGACAGTCACAGTTTGTGTACTGGAGGGATGGAAGGAGATAGTTCCAAGGTTTGTGCTAATGCTCTGTAATGCAAATAAGACATCCCCATCTTTTCAGCCTTCCTTTATTCAGAGTATGTGGACCTTTCATCGTTGAACCTGTAAGCTCATGGTGACAGGATGGATACAGGTCTGAGCACCTTACAGTCACTCCAGTGTCCCCAGAGAAAAGAAAGGGGAAATGGTGGTGGCTGGGGGATTTTGGTTCCATCAGGAAAATGTTGCCCCCAAAATAATATTTTACTTTACACTTTACTGCCCTAATTAGATCCATGGTCACCTTTAGCTGCAAGGAAGTCTGGGAAAGAAGGTGTATGGCAATAAGGCAATGAAACCGACTTGATTGGGTTAAATGAACAGCAACCCAAGGCCAGCATTAAAAATCACTATTTCAGAAGATAGAAGAAAGGGTTAGGAAGGTAGGACATCTGACACATGCAACAAACACCCTCCAAAACTCAGTGGCCTAAATCCATACTCACTGTCTCCCTTGGGTCAGAGGTCACTGAAGGCTCTGCTCAGCTCAGGTGTAGATCACTGGGATGCCCAAACTGCTGTATGCTCCGCTCCACATGCCTTTCTGTGGAATGATTCCTGGGAAGAGATGAGCAAATGTCTGTTCATTTCAGACAGAGAACCCATGACAGACCAAACAGATACTACCAAAGTACAACTTGGTAAACCAATGTGTTTTACTGGGCTACTTATAGGACTTGGTGTGAGGGATTACTTAGAAAAGCAAAAGTGTTTCAGACAGCTGCATCATTAAAGCCTGCCCCAGCACAGGTGACAGCTCACAAAGCTGGGAACTTGAAGCTCACTGCACCTGCCTGCAGCCAGCTTGACAGGTTGGAAAGTGTTCTTTCCAAGAGGCTCAGTGGGTCTGTACCTTTTCCAGGGAGCTCAGCTGGTCTGTAAGTGACTCTCTGTACTCTTTATTGCCTTATGTATATACTCTTAGGAAGGAAGGGGCCTGGTGAGTCTGGTCAGTTTCAGGACTTCCTGAAGCTATTATGAGTTGTGTACTTCCTGTCTTAAGAAACTTCCCATGCCTGGCAGTGGTGGTACACGCCTTTAATCCCAGCACTTAGGAGGCAAAGGCAGGTGGATTTCTGAGTTTGAGGCCAGCCTGGTCTACAGAGTGAGTTCCAGGACAGCCTGGGCTATACAGAGAAACCCTATCTCAAAAAGAAAAAAAAAGAAAAAGAAATTTCCCTGAAGGATAGAAGGTGCCACTTCCCTTAGGACATCCTGCTGTTTTACCCCTATACATGAAGTGTCTTAAAATACCCTGTTGTTTCCCTTCCCTTTTTGCAGGCACCCTATGTCTTTTTTTTTTTTTTTTTTAAGATTTATTTATTTAATGTATGTGAGTACACTGTCACTGTCTTCAGACACACCAGAAGAGGGCATCAGATCCCATTACAGATGGTTGTGAGCCACCATGTGGTTACTGGGAATTGAACTCAGAACCTCTGGGATAACAGTCAGTGCTCTTAATTGCTGAGCCATCTCTCCAGCCCCAGGCACCCTATGTCTTAAAGAGCTGCTCTCCAAGATGGAAGGAAACTACAACATATCACCTTGCAGGTGAGGGTAAAGGACACTGTTCCCATAGCCTAGGACAATGATCTAGTGCAAGAATGCAAGAAGAGTCCTGCCCTCAACCACAGTGAGGGCCTGTGCCTTAGTTGCTTTAGTTGGATTGCATTGGCCTGCCATGTGGTCCCCAAAAGTCAAGGCTGAGGAAGGTGGTGAATTCTCTGGGCACAGGATGGGTGCAGGGAAAAGTGAAGCCCTGTCGGCTTCCTCTCCCCATCTGTTCCCCCTTCTGCCTCCTCACTCCCAGCACCTTCCCAGCCCCATGCCCTCCGCTTCTCTGCTTCTTTCTTCTTGATCCCAGACCAGCCTCGACATTACTATTCCTCATGTCTGAGCTCACTGCAGAAATCTTGGTATAAAGCCAAGCACTGTGACATGTCCAGAACTCCCCTCCACATTGCCAGTCCCAGGCTCATGGCCCTGTCCCCAACAAGGTACAGTAGACATGGGAATGAACTGTGACCTGAAACCTCACAGTCTGGAAGCTTGATCTGGCTGTAGTTGTGCAGGGGCTGCAAACGGCCACAGGGAATTTTCAGAATCCAGTTGAAAGACCCCTGAGAGGGGAGACCCTCACTCAAGTCCCGGGATGTCCCAGCCACCCAATAACTCACAAGACACCGATCTAGATGCAAACAGCAAGAGGCTTTAATCTGGGAATCAGCTGGCTGATGGTCAACTCATAACTCATGCAGGAGCAGAGGAACTGAGAAAGCGGCCTGGGGAGAGGAGAACTTTTTAAAGGGCAAAACCACAAATGGGGGGGGGGAATGGTTAGGGGGATAAGGGATATGTTCCCTTGGTTAAGGGAACATATCATAAAAATAGTGGAAAGTCCCAGCCCATTATCCACGGCAGGGGTGTGGGAAACACTCCTGGAATGTGTTTCCATGCTTTGGTCCTTCCCCACCCGCAGGTGGGTTCTCTTCCCAGAGGTCTGAGGAATGTTAACCAGCCTCTCCCTTCCTCTCCTGAATGTTAATCCAGCAAGTGTCCTCTGACTCAGGAATAATGTACTCCTCTCCGAATGCAGAATGTATCCTGGGGCAGTGAATTCTAAGACCTAAAATATCTCACATTTAGTTCTGCTTTCTTTGTGGAACTAGTGAGCCAGCTGGCCTACATTTTTGGCTCAGGTCTAGGGTTCATAAAAACTTTTCATACTTTTCATAAGTTTTCTATACCTTTCACAGTCCAGCTCCTGCCTGTCCACATGGACTTGGGTTATGTGCTGCTTCCTGAAAACAAGAGGCAGTGGCCAAGTCTTGAATCTGATCCATGCTTCATTCTTCCTCATCACACTTGTCAAAGGAGAACATTTTCATGAGGAAGATATCTTTGACCAGATTTGTGGGCTTTTCTGTCCTTCAGACAAATCAGTCATGAATGCAGCCCGAGTACAGCCTGCTCACCTTTTGCTGACCAGAAAATGTTAAACAGTGTGTTTGCAGTGAATGCATTATGCATATGTTGTGTGTAGTTTTAAGCTACCACCTTTTGCTTTCGGAGGTGACTGCTCTACCAGCCCCCTCCCAGCTTCTCTGGATCCTCAAATAAAGCACACACACACACACACACACACACACACAGAGAGAGAGAGAGAGAGAGAGAGAGAGAGAGAGAGAGAGTCACAGAGTCACAGAGTTTGTTCCTTTACAACTTGCCTTGGGGGCACAACTGCTGGGTGTTAACTATATCCCACCTAGAAAAGCCATGCCCTTATCACTTTATTATGCCCGTCTCTCCACCTGCCCTAAACTTCAGTGGCTAGTTCACTTAGGCCCTGCTAAACATCCATGACCACTGGCCTGTAGCAGTGGCCACAGGCCCCAACTCCTCCCAAGATCTCACATGGTTGCTACATTCTTCTTCCTCCAAAGTATGGCAGAAAACTCCCCTCTCTCCTTCCTAGTGCCTTCCTTTTCCTCCTGGGACTTTGAAGTCCTTTCTATACCTTCAGCCCAACAATTAGCCCCAGTATTCTTTACTGACAAATCAAGAACCCACTGGGGAACAAGACCCCTTCAGAACTGCCCCTTTCACGCATGTGCACAAGCGTGCATGTGTTCGTGCTCTGGTGCTTCGCTTGACATCCTTAGTAAAATCCCCTGGGTCCGAGCCAACCACAGTGATGATGCAGCACTAGTCATTTTGAAGACCCCCATACTCGGGAGACCCTTCTTCAAGCCTCCGGAAATCACGACCACCCAAAGATCACAAGAAACCATACCTGGATGCAATCAGCAGAGGCTTTATTAGGGAAGTTAGCCGGCAGTCAAAACGACCAGCTCTTTAGCTCCAAGAGCAGGGTTTTGGCCCAGAGTGGTGGGTTAAAGGGTCTTTCATAGCATGGGGTAGGGGGAGGAAGGCATTTTCGAGCGCTTACACATGATTGGTTGTTTTACAAATTTTGAACATAGCACTGGGAAGACCAAGGGAGGGGTAACCAAGAACAGTGGAATATTTCAGAGGAATCTAGCCCAAATGATCTAGAGTCATGTGAAATCACTCTGCACACTCATTCTTCTCAAAAATGTGGTTTTTACCATGCTATTGTGTCCTATCCTGCCATTTACCAACTATTTCAGATTAACTATCTTTGCTTCTTCCTGCTATAGCCCCACCTAGGTGGCTGCATCTTTTATCTGTGGTCAGGAATGTGTCTTCCTGCCTTGGGCCTCTCCCACCCATAGGTGGAAGAGGCTTGAGGAATGTAATCCAGCAAGTGTCCTTCACCTGGAATGTGAAGGCTTGAAATCTTATTTTCAGTTCCGCGTTCTGTAAGGTGAAAAATCTACACATATTTCATAAAATGGCCTTTATAATTTTTCACTCTACAAGCCAGCACCCTGACCTTGGATTTCCCAGCCTTCAGACCTGTGAGAAAGTAAATACCTAGACTGGTGTTTTGAAGGCTGTGTCAGGCTGGGACCATGGATGCTGTGACAGAAAGGAAGTGGTCACAGGAAAGACTCTGTGAAATCCTAATGTGGTAGGCTAGACCTGTAATCCCAGTATTTGAAAGGCAAAAGCAGGAAGATCATGATTTTGAAGCCAGCCTGGCCTATCTGTTAAGACTTTGTCTCAAATAAAACAAAGCAGAAAAAGAGAAAAGAAAAAAAATTTCACCCTAGTATTATGTAATTATTAAAAAAAAAAATCCATGCAATGGCCAGCTAAGCACCAGCATTGAGGTCTCCCCTCCCCCATGGGGAGCCGCAAGGGGAGGTTTGCCCAGGCTCCTGAGGTTCACTGCTGCCCCAAACCACTTGTACTTCCCAAGACATCTGCCCCCTGCAGGCCCCATAAAATGAAAACTCCAGAGGTTCTGTAAGACCCCCGCCCCCACGAAGGGAGGACCTCCCTCAAGCCTCAGGAATTCTCGGCCACTCAATAACTCACAAGACACCATTCTTGATATAACAGCAAGAGGTATATTTCAGGATCAGTTGACTGATGGTCAACTCGTAACCCACGAAGGGGCAGAGGAATTGAAAAGACAGCCTGGTCAGGGGCGGTCTTATATAGGAGAACCCACAAACAGGGGAGGGAGGGATGAAGGGGTAACCAAGGAAACATAACATAAAAACAGTGGAAAGTCAGTTAGTTCCTGGAACCACCCAGATGACTTGCATCTTTCTTTGTGGTCAGGAATGTGTCTTCCTGCTTTGGGCCTTCCCCACCTGCAGGTGGGTTCTCTTCCCAGAGGTCTGAGGAATGTTAATTAGCCTCTCCCTTCCTCTCTTGAATGTTAATCCAGCAAGTGTCCTCTGATTCAGGGATAATATACCCCTCCCAGAATGTGGAATGTATCCCCAGGGCAGGGAAGGCCTAAAATCTTACATTTAGTTCTGCTTTTTGGAACTAGTGAACCTACATTCTTTTGCTCGGGTCTAGGGGGTCATAAAAACTTTCTATATTTTTTATAAGTTTTCAATATCTTTCAGTTCAACCCCCCAAAACGTCCATACAAAGAACTCAAAACCCAATTGATATTGATACAAGCTGCACACCTAGATTAGACAAATTGCCCTACATTAATTATTCTATTGCCCTTCTATGAGAGCCGTAGCTACAGGTGGTTCTAGCTCATCATCCTCTGCTTCAGGTACCATCTTATCTCTCTCATCTCTCTAGCTCTTTCTATCCCTTCTCTCAAACTTTCAGCTCCACCTTCTTTTTCCACTGCCCAATCACAGGTTCTAGCCTTATCTGACTAATTAAGATATCACCTGACCTCACCTGCATACAGACAGCAATCCACAACAACCCTAATTCCTAGGACCTGGGAATACATCAAATCAGAAAGCAAAGAACCATAAAGGATGAACCAGCTCTGAACACCCCGAACAAGCTCTCAGCACAGAGGAGATTTATTTGTCCCAGAGGGACAAAGGGCAGATAATAAGAAACAAAGACAGGAGGTAGAACATGAGGGAGCCGTGGAAGGAAACGAGGGAGAGGAGGAAGGGATGTTTGCCCAGGAGGAACAAAGAACTGCCTTTGGATAGAGAGGAGACAGAGGCAGCCCGAAGCAAACAGCGGTTTAATAAAGGTAAGGGGAGAAACTCAGTTAGGAAGAGGTGTTTAATTTTAATTGGGCGTGTTAATTAGATGACCCAAAGAGGCCTTTGATTGCTGGATTTCAATACTTTGATAGCTGGACCTTGGTGGTCAGGCTCAGGAGGAGAAAGTGGCCAAATAAGGGAATAGACCTTTGTGGCTAACTTTAGGATATAATCTAATGGTTTTTTAGCAAGGCAGAGGGAATTGGAGAGAAGGACAAGACCTGCCTGAGCCATGTTTACCATGCTGGGGCCTACTTTCTAGAGCCCCTTTAAAGCCAGGCAGTGGATTCAGTTTGCTAATTAGCCTTATGTAAAATAAGACTGTGGTCACTGTGGTCGATTATCCAGATGTACCCAATATAATTACTGAGAGAGGAAGAAGAGAGGTTGGACTTGTACCTTGAGAGAAGCACCTTTTCTAAAGACTAAAGAGGGGCCTAGAGCCAAGACCTGGGGGCAGCTACCCACATTGGTGCTAGCCTGGTGAGATCCTTCCCAGACTTTCAACCCCCCACACCTATCCCCAAACCCCATCCAATCTGGAGCTGTGAGTTGATCCATTTGTGCCAGCCATTGGATTTTGTTTACAGCATAAACTAACTTGTTATCAGTGTCTGGTGGTGTGCCTTGGAAAACCACAGAAGTCATACAATGAGTGGCCTTGACCCCTGCCCTTCACCCAGATGCCTGTACCATTCCATGCCCCACCTTTAAAAGACTCACTGAGAACAACTCAGAAGACAAGCTATGCAAGTCAATCCTTCCAAGGTTAACTGGTGAAATTTAATCTTTTTTCCTCTCATTTTATCAGATGACTCAGATGGGGGTCATTTCAGGCTAATGCTCTTTCAGCCAAAATAAGGTTATCATTGAAACAGACAGCAACTGCATAAAGCAAATCTTACTTCACAGTGATTTTTGTTCCTGTAGTAATTATAGCATAAGGCAAATAGGAAGCACTGGGGACAGCCCCTACCACATGCCCTCTTGTCCCTCTTCCTGGGACAGCATCCTGTCTCTCTTGCTCTGTACTGAGATCCCATAATGCCTTTATTTTACTGATGTCTCTGACATCAATTATGGACTCCCTCAGGAGAAAGCCTTCGCTCCTCCTGCTCTGTCATATCTTTGTCTTGTAGAGTGAAAAATTATAAAGACCATTTTGTAAAATATATATAAGCTTTTTCTTTGCCCCTAGACCTGAGCAAAAGAATGCAGGTTCCAGAAAGTGGAACTGGATGTAAGATTTCAGACATTCACTGCCCTGGGATATCTTCCAGGAAGAGTACATTATCCCTGAGTCAGAGGACACTTGCTGAATCAACATTCCTCAAGCCTCAGGGAAGAGAACCCACCTGTGGGTGAGGAAGGCCCAAAGCAGGAAGACACATTCCTGACCACAAAAAAAAAGATGCAAGTCATCTAGGTGGGGCTGGGAAGCTTGTAACCACGATGACAGGGCAAGTGACAGGGCACCAACTGAGAAATAGTTGAGCAAGTGACATGACAAGACCATATTTTTTAGAGAAATGGGTATATAGAGTGTTTTCCACATGACCCTGATTCACTTAGGTTGCATTCCTCTGGAATTCTCCGCTATTTTTATTGTTATATTTCCTTAGCAACATTTCACCCCCTCCTCACCCTCCAGGTTTGTGGTTTCCCCCTTTTAAAGACCCTTCTCAGACTGACTGGCTTTGTTAATTCAACTCCTGCGTGAGTGAACCGAATTGACCTTGGCTAGCCAACTCTCCCTAATAAACCTCTGCTGATTGCATCCAGGTATGGTGTCTTGCGATTTTTGGGTGGCCGTGATTTCCCGAGACTCGAGTAAGGGTCTCCCAAGTTTGGGGGTCTTTGGTCTCAGCCACTCAGAAAGCAGAGGTGTATATCATGTGCTCCTCCAGGAAGGAAAGGATACCACCTGACACCAAAGGATTGTCCCCAGATCTGTTCAATACGTGCTCCTGTGCAGCAAAAAGAGCCATGAGAAAGAAGAACCTGGATTTCATTTTAGTTGCATCCTGTGATCAGCCAGCTGGCCAAAGCTATTTTCCTACTTATCAGAGTGCGTGTGTAAGGGCCATTTATGAATGGATGGCTCTGCTTGCTCCTCTTAAGTGGGAGAGACAGGATGCTGGGTACAGTGTGTTCTTTCTTGCTAGTAACATTGCTTATGTTCTTGGCCCTTGATAACGCTGTTTTACTTATGCCTTACAATCCTATACAGACACAGAACTGAAGCTGAAGTTTAAACAAAAGAGATAATTTGTACAGAAAGCACTTGAAAGGTGGGTGGTGCCTGAAGAATGCCGCCCCACCCCCACCCCATATTGTGTTCTGACCTACATAGTCTCTCTCTTTCCCTCTCTCCCTCTCCCTCTCTCTCTTTCTCCCCCTCTGTGTGTGTGTGTGTATCTGTCTTTCTCAAAATACACACACATGCATATCTGCACACATAAATCATCATGCACACATATACACTTGATTAGTAAATAGCAGAATCAAGCTCCATATTTAAACCTATCAATCCCAAGCCTATTCACATGGCTGATAGCACACGTGGTGTGTTATGCATGACACCTAAGAAAAGTAAATGAATAAATTATATGGGCCTCCACTATCTTGTACTTGTTATACATAGTATCGAGGCCAGTCTGCTCAATGTAGACTCATTTGAACTATATAAAACTGCCTTTTTGTACATTGAGAATAGCCATACACTGGAATCTTGTAGAACCAGGATGTTGTGATAAACATAACTGCTGGGACAGGGGGCAAGTAAGAGCAGGACCTTTGTGGTTTAACTATCAGAATTCCAATTTTTCCTTTGCTACTTGTTTACTGTGTGATCCTAGGATTGCCGCTTAACCTCTGAATCTTTGTCTCTTCATCTAGGGGCACTATTGTAGAGGGCCATCCTCTGAGCCAAACTGATGCCATCTTCAGAAATTCTGCTAGGTAGGCCTGCTCACAGAAGATCATCACAGCCTGTTGACTACTGACCTTCCCTGATAGAATGGAGGGCTGCAGAGGATCATGGGACCTCTCCATGAGCATCCACCACCTCTTCCAACCAGCCATATATACTTCTGCCTAACTATATGGACTAGTGGGAGGATGAGGAGGTGGCCACCCAGCCATGAGGAAGCCACCATCCCTGCTGGTGCAGACCCTCCAGTACAGCTACTTTAAAAGTCACCCCATGACTCTGCCCCTCACCCCTACCTAAACCATATTTCTTTAAGTGGTTCCCCCAGCTGAACTCTAGTGAGTCCTACCTCAGTTTATCTTTGGGATCTCAGAAGGAAGGGCAGATGTTGCTTATGTCTCCCCTAGAGAAAGGAGTTTTAGCGACACAGGGTTAAAGGGCTTGCTATTTGTAAATCACTAACTAGATTGGATGCCACCAAGACCTCTTAACAAACGCTAGCTGTTGGCATCACGACAGCATGATCTAATTCTGTGGTTGGGGAGTGGTGGTGTGCAGCGGAGAATGGGGTCCAGATGTCAGAGAACACGGAGGGAAGGCTGAGGCACAAACATGACAGAGCTCATAGGACCCGGCCGTTTATCCTGATGTCCTAGACATTTCCCATCATCACGGGATGCCAGAGAGCAAGGCTGAACAATTTCTTTAAGAATCCCCCTGCCGTTCCCACCTGTACAAAAAGAAAAGATGTCTGTGCTGAAATAGTTCTTCTCTGGAATGCATCCCAAGCAAGATGAAAACAAGGTAGCCATGGGAAGAGCAGGCAGAAATCCAAGTATGACTGGGGTTACATGAAAAGCTGAGAGACCCTGGGAGCTGGGATTAGGACGCACTGTACATATAGGGTTACCACTCCATTTACCATTTGTGCCCAGCACAGGAAGCCGCATGTGTGTCCACTTCCTGTGGCTCCCTTAACAACATGCCATGGGCTGAGCAGCCTAAGAAAACAGTTCCACAGGACAGATGTCAGTGACTAGGTCAGAGGGGCACACTCTGTGGCAGCTCCAGTAAGGGTCCTCCCCACCTCTCGTCAATCCTGACAGTGGCTGGGGCTGCGCATGCGCCTGTGGCTCCTACTAGGATCCCAGTCACTGGGTCAACAGCCCCTTTAATCTCAGCCTCATCTTCATTAAATGCGTCTGCCAAGGTTTTTTTTTTCCAAATAAGGTAACGTGCTTTTATTTGTTTTGCCGTTGAGATTTAACCAATTATAATTATGCATACTCATGAGGAATGAGGTCATGTTATAATAGAAGTGTCCAATATAAAATTATTTAATCAAACTAGTTAGCAAATCCATCTCCTCATGTACGTATTGTTGGAGACAACAACATTTGAAATTTCAATTCTTCACAGTTTTAAAAGGGAAGTAGTTCATCATTATTAACTATAGTCACCATGCTGGACAATAAATCTCAAAATTCATTATTTTATTTTATGTTTATGGGAATATATATATATATATGTGTGTGTGTGTGTGTGTGATATATATATATATATATATATATATATATATATATATATATATATATATGATACACAATACCAGTGGAGGCCAAAAGAGAATGTCGGATATCCTGGGGCTGGTTTGTGTTCAGCATCTTTCCTTATATTTTTGGTTGTGAGCCTAGCCTTTAACAGCTGAGCCATCTCTCCAGCCCACATCTTTCCTTCTTGAACTATGACTTTAAACCGAGTGTGCACCAGAATGAATTTAACCTTAACTATCCTATATAAACATATAGTTGCCTAAATAACATCTCTCTTTCCTTTGTCAGGAGTCAGGGGCATTGTTTTGGAAATAACTCCTTACCTTACAGGTACGTCTTTCTCTGTTCTTAGGTTTCTTGGCCACCACCAAGGTGCCGAGTTACCTTTTCTATATCGCCAAACCTCCTGGCATCTGGCAACCACCATTCTACTCTCTATGTTAGACGTTCACACATAGCTTAGAACAGACTACACCAGACCAAACAGTTCCAAAGGGAGGGGGGTTATTCAGGAGATAGGGCAAAGGGGGGGGGGAGCGAGAAGTAGAGGAAGAAGATGGAAGAAGAGAGAGGAAAAAGAGAAGTAGAGGCTGGCCATGACCAAATGGAGAGAGGGGGAGGGGACAGAGAGAAGCTAGAGGCAAGAGATCAAGAGAGAGAGGAGGGGGCAAGCAGCCCCTTTTATAGTGGGCTAGGTCTACCTGGCTATTGCCAGGTAACTGTGGAGGTGGAATTTAGACAGAATACTAACACGCTGTATCTGGGAAATCAATTTCTTTAGTTTCTACATATATGTCTTAGGAGGGTTTTACAGGGTAAACAGACACCATGACCAAGGCAACTCTTATAAGGACAACATTTAATTGGGGCTGGCTTACAGGTTCAGAGGTTCAGTCCATTATCATCAAGGTAGAAACATGGCAGTGTCCAGGCAGGCATGGTGCAGGAAGAGCTGAGAGTTCTACATCTTCATCTGAATGCAGACAGGAGAAGATTGTCTTCCTGGCATCTAGCACAAGGATATTAAAGCCCATGCCCACAGTGACACACCTACTCCAACAAGGTCACACCTCCTGATAGTGCCACTCCCTGGGCCAAGCATATTCAAACTATCACAACGTGAAAGCACGCTGTAAGAGTCCCACAGTGGAGCACAAATCCCACAGCCCTTGGCCATGCACAAGGCCCAGGGTTCTAGTACCAGCACTACACAATACTGAAACAAAAGTGCTAGCTTTTGTGCTAGCTTATTTCACATAGTAGGATGCTCTCCAAGTTCATTCATGTGAACAGTATTCCATTGTGCTTCTATACAACGCTTTTTAAAATTTACCCTCTCTGCTCCTGGGGAGGGGTCTGACTTTTGTAAACAGTGCTTCAGTGAACATCACTCTGCAAAAGGATGCCATTTTGGAGGGACATCATCAAACCCAACACAAACAAGTACATAAAAAACAGTAGGAGCTTCCAGTTGCTACCTGACCCTTGTACTACTAATCAGGTCTCCACCAAGAAGGGACAGGATGTCCTGGGCAGGAAGATGGAGAAACCCTGGAATGCAAACAGAATCTTCAATAACATGGCCATGACAAGGGAAAAGGTGGAACAGTCATCAATGAAACCTGTGTCCAAGCAAGCGAAATACACCCTGATTCCAGAGAAAGAGGGTAAGACTGCTGGATGGACTGGGCATCAGAAGCTAATTACAGTAGCACTTCATAAAAGGTTAGCCATTACTTCAGTCTCTCCATTCCTGTGTAAGCAAATGCCTAGCACTGAAGTGTGAACACCAAACAGAACAATTGCTGCCTGATCCAAGTTCAGCCCTGTCTCTGTGGCTTTACATCCTAGCTAGAGGTAGGGACCTGCCTAAGGGTGAGAACAGACTGAAAAACATAAAGAATCCCAACAAAGTCCGCATCCTAAAGTGCAAATTATAAGTATGCACGAGAGAGGCTGGAGAGATGGCACAGAGGTAAAGATCACTAACTACTTTTGCAAAGGACCTGGGTTTGATTCCCAGCACCTACATGGTGACTCCAGTTTCAGGGGATCTGACGCCCTCTTCTGGCCTCCACCAGCACTGCATGCATGTGACACACAGACACATGTGTAGGCACACACTGATACAAAAAATAAAAAGAAATCTAAAAACAAAACAACCAAATGTTAGACACTGGAACCTAAGCTCCATGAGGGTGGAATAATTAGACTAAGCCTCTTGCTTAGTTTACATAAGAAATACCATTCTAGTCAGGCAGTAGTGGCACACGCCTTTAATCCCAACACATGAGAGGCAGAGGCAGGCAGATTTCTGAGTTCAAGGCCAGCCTGGTCTACAGAGTGAGTTCTAGGACAGCCAGGGCTACACAGAGAAACCCTGTCTCGAGAAAAAAAGAAAGAAAGAAAGAAAGAAAGAAAGAAAGAAAGAAAGAAAGAAATTTCATTCTTTCTGAACCAGAAGCTGCCCCTCCTTGAGATCAGTTGTGGTGCTCTGTCTATGGATTTCTCGTCTCCACAGCAGGCCACCACTTTATCTCTAACCATTTCCTTAGCAAATTCTAAAGGTGTGTGGAGCCAGACTGAGCAAGCAGGTTTTTCCTAAGAAGCCCATCTCTTTTTTCCTATTAATTAATTTATTTACTTTATATCCTGGTCAGAGATTTCCCCTCCCTCCTCTCCTCCCAGTCTCCCCCTCAGACTTCTCCTCCCCCATACTCCCTTCCTTTTCACCTCAGAGAAGAGGCGACTTCCCATGGATATCAACCCTCCTTGGCATATTGAGTTGTAGTAGGACTGGGCACATCTTGGAAGACCATCTGATATTTGGCAGCCAAAGAAATGTCAGCAGAGGTGATGTCATTCTCCAGCAGAGGATATGCCATTCTCCTCTGTAGAGGTGATGTTGTAAGACTCTTGTGAGCCTTAGCTTACCAGAGACCCCCTGAGTGAACCACACAGAGATGTGAATCGATGCAAAAAGCAAGAGGAATTTTAATGATCCAACGCATTGGGGTCGTCATACACTGAAAGTGGAGTGGTGACACCTGGCAGCCCATTTGGTCAGTTTTTATACAATTTAAGGGTTAGACTAGAGAAACAGTGACTAGGCAGAATGTGATTGGCAGAATAGTGTGACTTTTAAACTGGTCTTTAGGGAATAAGGTGACAGGGTCTTCTTCCCTTGTCTGCAGGTGGCAAGGGTTGGTCCATCCTGTGGAATGTGTCTATCTCTGGGCCTTCCCCTGCCCGAAGGTGGGTTCCCTCCCCTATGGTCTGAGGAATGTTAATCAGCCTCTCCCACCCACCAAGTGTTTCATGACCTTTCCAAAGTTCCTGAGCTGACCAGGAATGTTAAGTAGCCTCTCCCTTCTGGGGGAACAAGGGTTCCAAAGTTCCTGAGCGCATCTCTTCAATGTCATTATCTGGCAGAAGCTTCAAATTCCACAACCTGTCGCATTCTTTTCTCCCTCTGTCCTAGAGATCACTCGTGTCAAGTGGTGGCTATCTTCGTCAGCTGGGTCCAGAGACAGCGGGTGTGGAGCACAGCTCAACACATGACCCATCACATACAAGTTACACTTACTGGAATGCTGATGTCTTAGTCATGGTCACTATTGCTGTGATGAAACACCATGACCAAAGCGACTTGGGGAGGAAGAGGTCTGTTTTATGTATGCTTCTATATCACTGTTCACCATCAAAAGAAGTCAGGATTGGAACTCAAACAAAACAGGAACCTGGAAGCAGGAGCTGATTCAGAGGTCATGAAGGAGTGCTGCTAACTGGTTCGTTCTTCATGGCTTACTCAGCCTGCTCTCTCTCTCTCTTTTTTTTTTAATTTTATTTTTTCCTTCCCTACCCCTTATTCCCCCCACCCCCCAGTCTGCTCTCTTATAGAACCCAGAACCACCAGCACTGGTATGGCACCACCTACCATAGGCTGGGCCCTCCCCTATGAGTCACTAATTAAGAAAAATATCATTCAGGTTTGTCTGCTTATAACCTGATCTTATGGAAGCATTTTCTCAATTAAGTTACCCTCCACTTAAAAGTGGCCAGCCGGCCTGTGCTTTTAGGCTTGACTCCGTAGCCTCAGTCAGAGCAAACCTCCCTGCAGCTCTCTCTCTGGAACAGAATTAAGAAACGGTCTACGCTGTGACTCGTCAACAATTAGTTCATGGCTCCTGGTTCCTCCGAGTTTCTGGTTGCAAATGCTGAACTAACTCATATGTGACACTTCCTGTTATCCATAAAGGTTATAAAAAGTCAAATTGTTCCTTTGATCAAGGAATTTAGTCCTAAAGGGAATTTGCTGGAAGCTGCACTTTGAATGATGCTCTCTGAAGAGGTCCTTCTGCCTCTCTACCCATAATCCCTTTCATGGCAGCTCTCTCCCCAATCCAAGCCTTCACATCTAACTGCTATACAACACACTAAGTACCTACTAGGGCATTACCTAGCCCATCTTCCCTTATGCGCAGTTGATTTGGCCTCCATTAGAGCCCATGGAACAGCTAACAGCTAACTAACGTGTTCTTGCTCTTTTCAGCTTTTGACCTAGAATGCTAGGGAGGTCAGAGGTCACAGGTTTTATCATCTTCAGCTCACACGTAATGCAGGCACAAAGTAGAACAGAGATGATAGCTATATAGGTCTGGGCAAAGGGTGTCCCAGACAGGTGATGGCAGAGAGGCTTAAGAAAAGACTCTCTCAAGCTCTAAAGTAATAAGAGCGGGGAGGGGAGGAGCTAGCAAAGAAGAAATAAGAAGAGAAATAGGTGGAGCGTTGGGAGACAGAGCTTCAAAAGAACAGCGGAGAGCCAGGGTAAGGAGTAGATGCTGTCCCATGGGAAATGTCACAGATGTGTTCTGCAAAGGATGAGGTCATGAACAGACCTGGGAAGCAGGGGTCACCGCTGACCTTGGAAGGAATGGATTAGTGACCCGATAGAGCCTGAAGGAACAGTGAGATCACACAGACGTAACTTCTCTCCCTCTAAACTCTCCAAGATCCAGGAAAGGAAAACAGACAATGGAAGAGGACTGTGGGTTGAGGGAGGAATTGCTTCATCGGGAGATACCTGCTGTGGTGTTTGTACAGCCCGAACCAGCCCATGAAGAGATCGGGAAGCAAGGCGCCTGTGTTCAGAGCTGATATCTGCAGCCTTATCTAGTTAGTGCCATGCCCAGGTGAGAAGTTTCCAAGCTTGCATCTCCTGTTCCAGGACACTTGGATAAGACAGAGGAAAGCATGCCGTCTCAGGTCCAGTAACTCGAACCAGTGACAATGTACTGGGATCTCCTTATTTAAACCTCTCTTGTATCTACCCAATTTTACTAAGAACAACAAAGTCACTGGAACAAAATAGCCCCTTTTTAAAAAATCCCTCCTCTGAATCTGTCAGCTCGCTGACAGTCTGGAACATTCTGGGTGCCTGCGTATGCTGAAACACTGAAAGCAGAAGCAAAGCTCTGAAAGGCAGGGGTGAAGCCTGTGCTGGCCTCTGTTCCTCACCTGATGAACCTCCTGCTTCTGAGGAAATATTTCAGCCATTTTTCTCCAAACAGCCTAGAATTAGTCAGTTTTTTTTTTTTTTTTCTCATTTAAGATGATATACTATTAGAGCAATCTCTTGAGTGGTTACTGAAATTATCCAAATTGCACCAGATAGAACCATGATAACTCATGATCTGTGTGTTTCTTAGCAACCAAAGAATATAGGCACTCTTAAAGATTAGGGTAGAAAAGTGAGGCGACAGCTTTCCTTCGAAACTAGTTTTACAATGATCCTTAAAAGCAATCAGTAAATCTCAGTAATGAATAAGGTAATGGTAACAAGATTAACTTTAATTACATATTTAGACTCTGGGTCCGAGTTCTTAAACAAGCCTGAGTCAGGGAACGAACAGCAACCCCATGTTTTTTTATTTTTATTTATTTATTTATTTATTTTTTGAGAAAGAGAGAAATCTCTGTTTGCCCCATCCTTCTTCCCAGCATCCTCATCTCAGGCGATGTTCACAGGACCTACTTTTCTTACCCGTGTCCAGCACCACCACCCTCCTCAGCATCATTGTGCAGCTGCCCCAGGGGGTGGGGGTGGAGCTCCAGTATGCCTGATTTCAGAAGGTTATGGTCATCATGGTTGGTTAGGGAGCAATTTGGTGGAGGGGGTTATCTCTGTTAGTATTCTGTCTAAACTCCACCTCCACAGTTACCTGGTGACAGCCAGGTAGGCCTGGCCCACTATAAAAGGGGCTGCTTGCCCCCTCCTCTCTCTCTTAATCTCTTGCCCTCTTGCCTCTAGCTTCTCTGTCCCTTCCCCCCTTCCCCTTCTCTTCCTCTCTCTCCACAAGGTCATGGCCGGCCTCTACTCTTCTTCCTCTTTCTTCTTCCCCCAACCTTTGTCCTATCTCCTGAATAAACCTCCCCTGCCCCCCACACACACCTTGGAACCGTTTGGTCTGGAGTGGTCTGTTGTAAGCTGCGCACGGACGTCTAACAATCTCCACCAGCTGTTTTATCAGGGGTGCCTTTGGTCAAAAGGGAAGAGTTATGTGTGACGGATAAATAAAAAGTTTGTGCCTCACCAGTAGGAAATGTGTATACATTTGTATATAGGTCTATGCTCTGTGCTAGATGCTGAACTTGTTCTAGCAAAGCAAGAGTTGGCCCATTTTCACTTTGGATTAATTACATACTGAAGGTTTGAGGACTATACCCGCCCTCTATGATAGCATCTTATCCAACACAACAGAAGGTCACAGTCAAGAAATCAACTCTGCTACAACCATAGAGAGTGCAGAGCTCCTTAGTTTAATATGCACAGAGAAGACATCAGAGTTCCTCCTGGACCACCAGTTAGTTAGTATAGGGACTTGTGGAAGTTCTTAGAAGTCATGGTCTTTGTCCTTCTGTGGGACCTGTGAGGCTGTGAGCATGAGAGGCAGCTCTATCCCCCAAATGCAGAAGTCCTGTGCAGTAGAAACAGGATAACAGATCCATCAGGCACGTGTCACTCTATTTCTTAACATGCGGAGGAGAGGCTAGAATGTCGAGCATGAGTGCCAGCATCAAAGACTTGAGAGAGAAAAGGACGGTGGTTCGTGTCCCATCCCTAATTACTCTTTTTGGTGGGAGCAAATGTCAAATCAGTCGTGAAGGATAACTGTGGGTTGTGCTGTGTGGGTGGCCAGAGTCACAGTTCTGTCTGCAGGATCTGCACTGACAGGACAATAGTTAGCTCCAAGACCATGCTGAATGCCAATATGCACCCGAGATTGTCTGTCTCGCTGTGTCACAAATCTTTGTGTGCTTCTATTATATTGATCACAGCAGGCTAATTGGTCATGGTGAGAAGGTTGTATCAAGTTCCTTTTATGTCTAAAACTGCATCTGCATTCCAGATCTCAGGAGGGAATCTCTAAGAACATCTATACTGAAGTTTCTATGAGTCTAGGGCATGGAACGGTGTGGTTCGTTCGTTCTCTCTCTCTCTCTCTCTCTCTCTCTCTCTCTCTCTCTCTCTCTCTCTCTCTCTCTCCAGTGTAGTGCATCCACCACTTACTATTACTAGAAGGAAAAAGCCATGAACCTGGGTCAACTTTTTTTGGTCAATATATATGGTTCCAGCAGATTTAGGTTGTGGTTCAAGCCACCCTGACATTATTTAAATCTTACCACAACAGACCCAGTGGTATAGAAGTGTCAGAGGAGCCCCAGTGCAGTGAACAGCAAGCCCAACACCCTACCCCGATGATCTCCATCCTAAAAGCAGGCCAGTTTTGGCTATTGGTCCCCAAAGAGAAGTTTTATATCTTACTAGGGAATATGGAGTTGAATGCAACCCAATCTCCCATCGTGAGTTTTACCTACCAAACTGTTCACAACTGAATATTCACATCAACACTTGCTTTCAAACTGCTAATGACACACAGGAATAGTCCAAATAGATGGAGAAAACACAGGCAAAACTGGTTCCGATTGTCAGCTCCCCTAGCTCTGTTGCTTCCAGACTCCCGTAAACCCACACCCATGGCTCTCAAGTGAGTCCAGTACGTGCAGAAGATAAAGCACCGGCTATATGTAAGGGTAAGTCAGGTTGGTGTGTGGAAACACCCCAGAAGTGACTACCTACAGCACCACAAGACCCCAGGGGTGGGATAAGGTGGAGATGAAGGTAATTACCCTTGTGGGAAGAATGTTGGGTGGTACATCCGGTCACACACTTCATGCAGAAGGAGAAATGGCCTAGGGAATGAATCCCTAATGACTCATTTGACTGCCTGCTTGAAGAATAAGTGACAAGGAAATAAATGCAGGGTGAAGATGTGTGAGTGTTTCTTTCAGAATGAGCACAGAACAAGAACATGTCTGCATCCCACAGACACATCTGACATCAGTGATGGAGGAGATTCCTGGTAATCAGGTAGGGGAAAGTAGGTACTTGGTGCCTTTCAGTCAGCTGTTCAGGACTGGCTCCTCAGAGCTGACATGCTGCGTGTGTGGCCGTCTCCCTAACATCTTAGTTTATTATTGCTGTTCGTGATTAACCAGTCTCCAGAAACAGAAGTCAGCACTGAGCCCCCAATATGACATGGACCTCCAGATTATCCAGTCACTGCCATGAGAGGCACCATGCTTTGATATCATGGGAAGAGCACGTATTACCTCTCTTCTCCCAACACTTTTGCACACATGCCCTTCTTAGATGCACAAAGGCTTCCTGCATCCCCTGCTGCTCTCATCTTGAAATGCATAAGTGCATTTCAAGTATTTTTTTTTAAAGGAACCATTATTGGCCTCTATTTTAATCAGATATTTCTATGAGAAAAAAAAAAACTGCATTGTCTCTTTCTGTGATTGTTTTCAAGGTTTCACCAAATGTCAAGACTGCAAATTCAAAGACTTTCTTTTGACACAGACCATAAAATTTTAATTAAAGTAAGAATACCATAAAACTTCTTTGTGCAATTCAATACATTCCAAGGTGAAAACAGAGCAATCCAAAATCAAATTTTAAAATGTGAGATACCATTGTCTATTTTGTTCTACTTTTCCTTTAAAGTGACATTTAAGATCTTTCTATTTGTAAACTGCTTTTCTCAAAAATTGCAATTCACCCAAAGCTTCATGAGGATAAATTTGCTCATGTGTCATCCTTTAAATAAAGGAATCAAAAATTGCCAACTAACTGTGAACAAAATTCAGAAAGTTCAATGCCACTGTAACACAAAGCCATCCAACCCTCAATGACCCAGATGTAACCAAACACTGGCTCCTAAGTTTAAAGCAGAAAGGAAGTTTTATCTTTTTGTTTGTTTGTTTGTTTGTTTGTTTTTTCGAGACAGGGTTTCTCTGTGTAGCCCTGGCTGTCCTAGAACTCTGTAGACCAGGCTGGCCTCGAACTCAGAAATCCACCTGCCTCTGCCTCCCAAGTGCTGGGATTAAAGGTGTGCGCCACCACTAAACCGGCTAGTTTCATCCAGTTTTGGTGAATGGAAAAAAAATAATAATCATAAAAGTTTTATTGCTCAATTACTGTAATTGTGACAGTGCATAAATATTAACACTGTGACATCCACAGCTTCTTTTTCAATTAGCAAACTAATACAGCTTAATTGGATGAAGCAATACAATATGAATGCCTAACAACCCATTCTGGTCAAGCTCCATATGTGTTTCTTTGTTTATTTTTTAGTAAGAATCATTGTTGGGACTGGAGAGACATCTTAGCAGTTAAGAACACTGAGTGCTGTTACAGAGGACCTGGGTTCAGTTCCCAGCACCCACATAGTGGCTCATGAACATCTGTAACTCCAGTTCCAGGGAATCTAATGCCCTTGTCTGGTCTCTGCCAACCTTGCATATACCTGGTGCACTTACACACATGCAGAAAAAGCACCAAATAAAATCTTTAAAAAATTAAAAACATTGCTTTTGTCATAATACTTGTGGTGATTTGACTAGGAATGGCACCCACAGACTCAAGTATTTGAATACTTAGCCCACAGGGAGTGGCATTGTTGGAGGAAGTGCGTCAATGTGGAGGCGGGCTTTGAGGTCTCATATAAGCTCAAGATATGCCCAGTGTGGCCCACAGTCTCCTTCTGCTGCTTTCAGATGAAAATGTAGAACTCTCAGCTCCTTCTCCAGCACCATGTCTGTCTACACAATGCCATGTTTCCCGACATGATAATGGATTGAAATCTCTGAAACTGTAAGCCAATCCCAATTTAATGTTTTTTTTTTTTTTTATGAGAGTTGCCTTGGTCACATGGTGTCTATTCACAGCGTTAGAACCCTAAGACAATCCTCCATCCCACTAAAATTTATATTTGTCATCCTCACCATAAAAATAAAATTTTTATCTCTGGTGTTAAACAGATGTTCCCTTTACAATAGGGAGCATCCAAAAATTTTACTTTGGTTTCATGAAATAGGTGGTGAGGCAGATGTTTTTGAGATGAGCCAACTTCTTGAAGTTCTAATGACACTGACATGAAAAAGTCTGCATTTAGCTCTTTATGGCTTGAACATCATCAACCCAGACAACCCTGGAAACAAGAAGCAGGTATGTACCCCGCCCCCACTGTTTCACTCTCTATAGGTGACTAACAGTTTGAGATAGACAATCTGAAGACAGACTTATCTAGATGAAAAGTCATGGCCAACCAAGAGACAGTGTGAAGGCACCTCTTGTGACTGGAGCAAAATTCATCATTTTAGCACATCTCCTTAAACACATTGAAAAACACAACCTCCTCAAAAATGCTCTTTTTTTTTTTTTTTTTAAGCCAATACAGATGCTTCTTCAAGAGTTCTGTGTCTCTAGGTCTTTATTGACTTCTACTATCGCTCTGCATTCCATGATGAGCAATACATACTGACAAACATTGAGGGGCAAGGTTTGGGGGTTGGTTGGTTGGTTGGTTGATTGGTTAGTTGATGTGCATGTGTTTATATGTGGTACATTTGCAGACTACACAATGCCTCATGAAAATGTAACCACCCACCCCGTTTCCTGTCTTTGCCTTCCTGGAGTTTTAGTCAGAATGTCTTTGCCACTGTGTGCTTTCGATCATACTGCCCTGGGTTTCAGCTACTTGGTATTCATGTTAGCTTACATCACTTCTCTTCAAGAAGCCAGCTACAATCACAGGAAATAAATCTAACTGTCTGCACTGCCTTAGTTTTTCTCAACTTACCTACCAATCTCCTTTCAGTAGGTTTTTGGGGTCTGACTACCTAAGTTTCGCTTACCAAGCCTGAGAGGCATCCCATCTTTGACTCTTCCTAGAGTGTCTCTGGCTATGGGAGCCATCCCCGGATGGCTCTTTTACAAGTGTTTGTAAGATGCTTTGCTGACAGCCAAGCATCATAATAAAAATGTTCCTGCTCTTCTCTCATCAGCTGGAGCACAGCCCCCAGTCCCCAGTCCCTGCAAATGTCACCTGTCTGTCTGTTAAGAATTCATCCTTTCCCCTGATGGTCCCAGGACCACCCTTCTTGTCACAAATATAACACTTTTCTGGGGCTTCTAAATGTATGTGGCATTATTATGGTCATAGTCTATGTAGTCAATGGTCTATGCAGTCATATAAAATTATCTAAGGCCAGAGGCGTTCCTAGTTGTTTGCTCTTGTAATAGCTGGAATCTAGACATCGTCTTTCTTCAACCTCATGCAAGAAATTTTTTTGTGGGGAGGGCAACACACCACACATGTCTACTCACCCCAAAAAGGAAGGCCAAGGCATCAAAGTAACAATTGCACACAAGTCCAGGTTGGTGAATCATTGATATATTTTTTTATTGGGATGTTAACAGCAGCATGGGTAATGGATGGCTTACAGGAGCAAAGATGGCTCTAAGCAGCTACACGACCAAAAGCCCACCCCAGCAAGAGTGAGGACTCACAAAAGCTGTGTTCCTCGAGCTCTCTGTGTGACTTTGAGGCAACTCCACAGGTCAGAGAATCTCCTCCGGGCAGCTCCTCCCAAGCTGTAGACACTTTCATAAAACTGGGGAGACGCCTCAGAGTGTCATGCAAGTTTCAACTTTCTCAGACACATGACTGACCTGTGTTTACCTCCTGAGTCTAAGAGCCTCCCCTTCCCTGGGAGAGCCCCACCTCCACCCCCCACTCCCATCCAGGGAGTGGTCCAATATTTGCCAACACAACTTCATTCTTCAGAGAGTCTGGAGGTAGCTATCCATAGCAGAAGTTGCATCAATGCCTTTGCTGTAAAATCGGATATGGTTTTCATTTTTTCCCAATAAATGCTAATATCTCAGATGTTATCCTCTTATCTCATCCCCTCCCCCCAATCCAGGAGCCCACTATCCCATCTCCCCTCCTCCTGCTTCCATGAGGATGTGCTCCCACCTACCCCTCCCACTCCCACCTCCTCACTCTCTAATTCCCCCACACTCATTGTCCAGCCTTCATGGGACCTATCTCTTCTCCCACCTATGCCCGACAAGGCCATCCTCCTCTACACATACAGCTGGAGCCATGGGTCCCTCCTATGTGCTCCCAGGCTGGTGGTTTAGACCCTGGGAGCTCTGGTTGGTTGGTATTGTTGCTCTCCTTATGGGACCACAAACCCCTTCAGCTCCTTCAGTCTTCTCTCTAACTCCTCCATCTGAAATGTAAATAAAATGTCCAATAAAAAAAAAAAAGAAAATGACTTTGGATTAGGACAGGGAAGTTGGCTCAGATATTTTGGTCATCCTGATAAGCCCTTAGAAACAGTAATCACCTGAGTGTTCACAGAATTTTGTTATTGCCTTGCTTGTTCTTTGACTATTTGTGTTTATTGTCTTGCTTGTTCCTTGACTATTTGCATCTATTGTATTGCTAGTTCCTCAACCTAGAACTGACTTTAATACTTGTATGTAATTAAAATGGTATAAAAACAAAAAGAAGGAGGGGGGATGGGATGGGGGTTTCTGAGGAGGGGAAATGGGGAAAGGGGATGGCATCTGAAATGTAAATAAATAAAATATCCAATGAAAAAAGAAAAAATGCTAATATCAAGAATGTAGTTGGCTCATCTCCTATCAACTATATAACTATCAACTATAGTCTCCCTCATCTACTGAGCAAGATTTTAGCCAATAGCCTACCTGGACTCTACCCTTAAAATTAATTGTGTCACATGGATCAACTTACTTCTCTTCAAACAGATAATATCCACCTCATTTTAAAAAATAAATCAAATGGGTCTGTTTGTGTCTGACACAAATGCTAAATATCATTATTCATGCCATGAGGCTGCTGCTGGTCTTGGACTCCGCTGTTTTCCTTTTCAATGGTGTTGGGTTTCTTTTTTAACAACAAAGATATGTTAAAGTAACAGGAGGCAAAAGAGACAAATCTAGAATATGATATGAAGACAACATTAGCAAAATTCCGGGATGCGAGCCAGGAGACCAGGCGGCTGCACCGCACCAGCGTTTTATCCCTATTAAAAGGCCTGCTAATCTACAAGGTGATTCTGCAGGCAGCTCGGAAAGCAGCTGTAGGTCAAGGCTCAGCGGTAAAGGTTACTTGGTGATGGGAACACTCCAACCCCCACCCCCGGACCCAATAGTTAGAAAAGCAGGGTAAAGAACAAGCAACTCCAAAGAGCCGAGGGAGGCATTTTTTTTTTTTAAACTGGTCTAAAAATGAGAATTTTAATCATCCCTTTTGGTGCACGCTATTTCTCCAAGATAGAAAGGATTGTCTAAGCGTGGTGATGCCAAAAACCCAGTACCGAAGATGAGGCGTTTTTGACATGCACAGCAAGAAAAATATGCAGTCAGTGTGCTTAGCCTTCCAGAAATGAAACTGGGAATTGCTGGGAATTGAGGGCAACAGACTGCCCTTGGGTCGTTCACTTTGTTCCCTTACAAGTGAGGAAGCTGAGTGAGTCCCAGATCTACTTCAAGTCTCTTTTGCTGCTTTAAGCAGCCAGTGATGTTTCCATTAGACTGAAGAGACATTCATGGATAAGCTTATTTAATCCTTAGTGGACAGAAAGCCTTTGCAAGCTCAGGGAGGAAAAAGATACAAAACTACAGTCAGGCATGACAATGTACATCTTTAATTCCAGCATTCGACGCAGGTAGATCTCTAGGCCTGGTCTACATAGTGAGTTCCAGAACAACCAGGGCTACATAGAGAAACCCTGTCTCAAAAAAATGCATATATAAAGTGACAATTTAACACATGGAATGGGATGCAGATGACTAGAGAGAACTCCCCTTCCAAATATGGCAGATGCAATGGCTTCTGGAATGTCTAGATGCAGCATCTATCAGAGTATCTCAGCCATTCTGCTTTCGGTTTTTTGTGAACTCCTTACCAAGCTTCTTATTTCTGTAGATGCTCTCCGCCCAAGCTGACAGCCAAGAGCAGCTGGACTACACGATTTAAAGTCTTTCTTAAAGTTATGCCCATTTAAAATAATCTGTTTTTTTCATAGGGAGTTTAGACTACTGAGGGGCAAGTGGGCATGCGTTTAAACTTATTTTAAGTTCTCTATTGCATTTCGGTTAAGAGTGTAACCCACAGAGCCAGGTAGTCTAAGTTTAAATTTGTTATTTATTTATTTATTTCCTTTCTTTCTTTCTTTCTTTTTCTTTCTTTTTTTTTTTTTTTTTTTTTTGGTTTTTCGAGACAGGGTTTCTCTGTGTAGCCCTGGCTGTCCTGGAACTCACTCTGTAGACCAGGCTGGCCTCGATGCCTGCCTCTGCCTCCCAAGTGCCGGCATTAAAGGCAATGTACCACCACTGCCCGGCTAAATTTGTAATTTCATAATTGGCTAGCCATGTCTCCTGAGCACGGTACTTAATGTCTCTCCATCTGCACCTTCACATCTGTAAAATGTAAGTGATCGAGCCTCACCTGCAATCCTTGATTACATGAGTTAATGCATACACAGTCTGCAGAATGTTCTCTGCCTAATCACCACATAAGTAAGTCTCACTGTGATTCAGAAGTCCTTCAAACGGCAGCCACCACAATCTGAGAAATGCCAAAACAAACCTCCCACAGCCCTAGGCACCAGAGGACAGTCACTAACATCAAAACCAGCCTCATCTTGTTTCGAAGTGAGTTCTCCCGAGTGTATCTGCTCTTCATCCACAAGTGAGAAGTCACAGGGACCATCTTCTTCCAGATGTCGGTCCCAGACGCCATGTCAGATTCTCTAGCACAGCCAGTTTCCTCTACATCAGGAAGGGACCATCTTTCCTGCACCCTTAAAGTCCCAGGGTGGTAGAGAAAAATAAGCCATACACAAACACAGGCAGCAACACAAGAGCTGAGTAAGAGGGACCAAGAGGAGCTGCTGATTGCTGTGCTTCATGTAAATATGTTAATGAAGCCATAGGGAAAAGACCAGCATCGCTTTGGGGAGGGTGGGGGAACCCAGGAAACCACTGAAGGTAGCCTAAAGCTAGGAAAGACTTGTGCACTCTCCACCACCAACCACTGAACTTAGGGTACCGACAAGGCTGCCCTGAGGTTCCATGGGCCTTTGTAGGCCTCTGTGAATGCTGGGAATTCTCCTGACTAATTCACTTGGCCCTGCCGGCTGCTTCTGTGAAAGCTTGGCATTCCCTAAACTGTAAACTCATTCCTTTAATCATTCTTAGTGCCAATTTGTTCAGCACAACCTGTGCTGTAATTTACGGCTGAGGAGGAGGCAGAGAGCAGTGAAGCAGGCTAAGTAAGGTTGCCTAGGACTCCCTTCTATTAGCTGAGCCTGGGTGGGCAAGGGCTCTGGGAAATCTTTGTTCATTCATTCATTCATTCATTCATTTTTGTTGTTGTTGCTGCTGCTTGGCTTTTGAGACAGGTCTTGCTGTGTATCCCAGACTGTGCTGAAACTCACAACCCTGCTTCAACCTCCAGATCACTAGACTACAGGTATGTGCCATCTCTACTCTGGCTGCTTGAGAATGGCCCATATCAGATCACTTGATCTCTAGTTAGTGGACTATTTTGGAAAGAATTGAGTGTAGCTTTGATGGCATAGGAGTGGCTTTGTGGAGACAAATGTGTTACTGGAGATGACGTTTTGAAGTTTTAAAGATCACAGGGGGCCAAGTCTCTCTTTGTCTCTGCCTCCTGTTTATGGGTCAGATGTAAGCTCTTGCCTACTGCACTGGTTCCATGCCTGCTAGCCTGCTGTCTTGCTTGCTCCCCACCATGAGACTGTGAAACTGTAAGCAAGCCCCCAGTTTGATGCTTTCTCTTCTAAGATGCCTTGGTCATGGTGTCTCCTCAGAGCAGTCAGACAGTAATTAAAACACCCACATTTCAATGCAGGTTTTAAAACCTATAGTGAAGTAAATAACTTTCTTTCCGGAGTCCATTGGTGTGACCCTGCCTGTCCTCAGGGATTGTCAGCCAATATAAGTCCACAAAGACAGGAGGGCAAAGTGAGCAGAGACAACAAAGGGGGCGGTGTGGGGAACAGAAGCTCTGTGAGTACTTATGGTGAATGACAACACCAGGACTAGCTGCAGGGAGACAGATCAACTTTACCTGGGGTGATTCAAGGTTTATATAGTTTTGGGACTGGTATTAGAAACATCCAGGATGGACAAAGGTCATTGGCTGAAGGCTTAAGGGTACTGAGATGCCTCACTAGCCTGGGGAAGCATTTCAGGAATCTCAGGTGCTAGCTGAACAGGTTCTTATCAGGAGAAAGGAAGCTGAACCAGGGAGGGCAGTGGGGAGGGTTGGAGGGGGTGGGGTGGAGGGACAGGAGGGTGTTAAATTCTCCAGACAAGGTCAAAGAAGGAGAAGCCTGACAAGTGAAGGGAGTCCTCCATATTGTGCAGAGCCCCTGAAGGCTATCTGGTCATGGTGGACATCAACCTTAATTAGCAGTTTTTCCATACATTGGAGAAATGAGAATGGTCTCCAAAACAACTGTAGAATTCACAAAATGAGGAAGGAAGGTGCCGTGAGTCCCTATGAACAACAGCAGCCATAAACTCTGCCTTTGCCTTGACATGATCACCAGCACTGAGACTGGTCAAAATGACGCAATCCTGAGGAGAGGAGAGGAGCTGAAGATCTAGGAGGGCGAGCCATGCTCCCAGAGGCTAACTAGAGGGCAGAGCTATCGAGGCTCATAGGTGGTGTGCTGAGCTTGGAGAAGGGACAGCTTTCAACTTGTGACACGGGAAGGAAGAGTGAAACTTCGAATGAACAGGTCTGAAGATGGTACGAGGAAGAAACCAAGGGAATTCTTCTATGATTACGACCTGGCTCACAAGCAGGAAAGAGCCTTCATTCTTTTGTTTGGTTGATTGGTTTTAGTTTTGTTGTTCATTTTTTTGAGGCAAGGTTTCTCTGTGTATCCCTGGCTGTCCTAGAACTCCCTCTTTAGATCAGGCTGTCCTTGAACTCAGAGATCTGCCTGTCTCTCCCTCTTAACTGCTGGGATTATGTGTGTGTGTGTGTGTGTGTGTGTGTGTGTGTGTGTGTCTGTGTGTGTGTGTTACCACACCCAGTTAGCCTTAATTCTTGAATCCAGGGCAAAGGTTGAACTAACTGACAGCTACATGTCCCACCCCCAGTACCTCACAGTGAGGGGGCGGGGGAGGAACTGTTGGTTTTGTAAAAATGGGGGAGTACCAGGCTTCAGGTCTCCCAAATTTGTTCAAACAATCTTTCCACCAAATCAAGTGGCCTTTCCCAAGTCCCACAGATGGGATCAAGGTCTGGGTCTCAAGATTCTCCTCTGTCATGGAGACGAGAGCAGGCTTTGCCAAAACCAGAGTAGAGTATGGTGGGTGTTTCTGTCTCACAGTGCCATGGCTACCAATTCTTCCTCACATCCTTCTCCGGGGCTTTCAAGTTGTCCTGCATCTGAGACACCATACGCCCCTGTAAAGGTCCAGAGGGCTGTGGGGGAGAGCAGCCAAGAGTGTTGCAGCACGACAGATGGACGGCACTACAGACAGACAAGATGAGAAACCCCAGGCCTCAACTTGCTGAGCTCCTACAAACACAGTGCTCTTCCATCCACAGAAACAGGGAGGGGAGAAGGCAGGCGTCATAGACACAGGCCTTCTGTTGGAAGGAGCAAGGGAACTCCTAACATTCTCTGTTTCTATACAGACACCCAACCAAATGCCCTTCAGCCAACCACTCTCCACCTCCATTTTCCCAGGCCTGGCCCTAGTCTTTAGCTCACTGAAGAGATCAAACCAACCCCAGCTACATCCTTCTCTGACTGAGTCACATGAATCTTTAAGCTATTAATAGGCTAATTAATTAATGATGATAAATATCTCTTTATCTTGTAATTTTTTTTTTTTTTTTTTTTTTTTTTTTTTTTTTTTTTTTTTTACTCTCTGTCCTGAATTGTCATCTTGGGGTTTGAGAAAATAAGCTCGGAAAGAATAGTGCTAGAAACCGGCCTCTGCCTTCATCCCTCAAGGAGACTTGATTGCTTCTGTGGAGAAAAAGATGTATTAAAATGACAGAACACACTTGACTCTGCCCCCCCAACCCCCGCCCGCCCATGGCCAGCCAGGCATCCTTGCAGAGCAGGCGTGGGAGGAGAATGATGCTTCTGTAGAAAGAACCTGACCCCAGGGCAGCAAAACCAGAGAGGATCTTGCTTGAAATTACAAGGTCACTGACACCCACAAATAACACTCAGCTGCCTCCTACTCTCTTCGAAAAGCTAATGCTTTTTTTTTTAAGCTTTGATGAAAAAGTTGTCTTCCTGGCAGCTGGATGTGATGGATGGACAAGCCTTATCCCTGATACCTGTGGCAAAAATGATACTCTTTTCCCTAGTTAAAGGAACCTCTGTAGCTTGTCCTGCATCCTCATCTCTCCGGCCTCTGAGGGCTCTGCAGATGATAGCCTTAACCAGAAGGCTGCTCTACCAGCGAGTACAGAGTCTTTGTAGTGGTTCGAATAGGAATGTCCCTCACTAGACTCATGTGTTTGAATGCTTGGTTATTAGGAGTTGAGGCTTTATTGGGAGAAAGACATCTCTGGGGGTGGCTTTGGGGTTTCAAATGCTCAAACCAGGCTCTCGGATGCTCTCTTCCTGCTGCCTGCTGATCCAGATGTAGAAATCTCAGTCACCTCTCCAGCACCATGTCTGCCACATGCCACCATGCTTCCTGCTATAAGGATAATGGACTGTAAGCCACTGCAGCTGGAAGCCAGCCCCAATTAAATGTTTTCCTTTAGAAGAGTTGCCATGGCCGGGCAGTGGTGGCGCACGCCTTTAATCCCAGCACTTGAGAGGCAGAGGCAGGAGGATTTCTGAGTTTGAGGCCAGCCTTGTCTACAGAGTGAGTTCCAGGACAGCCAGGGCTACACAGAGAAACCCTGTCTCGAAAAAACAAAACAAAACAAAACAAAACAAAACAAAACAAAACAAAAAGGAGAGTTGCCACGATCATGGTGTCTCTTCACAGCCATAGAATGGTGACTAAGATATCCTGCATCTGAGAACTGAACAAGCTATGACAAAATGCCCGAGACGCGATAATTTTTAAATGAGCACTTTATTTGGCTCACAGATTTGGAGGCTGTAATGTCCATTATGAAGGCCTTCTCACTATCTGGCAGCATAATGGAGGCACAGCAAGTGTGCCACGAGCTTGCTTTGATAGCAAAGCCACTCCTACATGGGTTAATCTATTTACTTGCTGAAAGGTGCAGCCTCCAAATTGCACTTTCATCTAGATTTGTAAGAGGGGGAGGGAAAGATAGAGGGGTAATCACTAGGCAAATAGCCATTGCAACTGCAAGTAAATTTTATCTCTGGTAAGTTAAGAGGCAAAAATATGAGAAGTGGCAGGGTGTTTGCATTATTTAAAAGTATTACCTTTCTAGACATTGAGAGAGAGAGAGAGAGAGAGAGAGAGAGAGAGAGAGAGAGAGAGCTACAGATCAACATCAGATACCTTCCTCAATCACTATTTACCATATATTATGAGACAGAGTCTCACACTGAAATTGAAGTTGGCTGACTCAGCTAATTGCTGGCCAGCAAGTCTGAGAGCATCTCCTCTCGGAGTTAGGATTACAGGGGCTCCTTGGCACACCGAGTTTCTTCACATGGGAACTGGAATCCAAAATCAGATCTTTGTGCTTATGCAAGAAGCAGCTAATTAACTAACCTGTCTCCCAACACCCCAAAATGTATTAAATGAGAAGAGAAAACAGTAGCCAATTAGTGGAGAAATTTGACAGACACCGTTTTAAACAACTGACCAGACCGCATGTGGGAGAGCTGGTCCTGTGCTGTGCCTAACCTGGACAACTCAGTAGAGCTGGAGCTGATGGCAAAGACACAGGTGAGCTGTCCCTGGCCATGAGAGGAGGAGAGCTGTCTCTGTCCCTCAGTGGCTGCAGCATTGGGTAAGCTTGCCAGGGCAGTACTGGAGAGCTTGCCCTGGTAGTGTGGGCATGGGAGAGCTGGCATGCTGACCAACTCAGCTACCACCCAGGCCCAGATTCAAGGCTTTGAGTTGGTCTATCCCAACATCTATCTACCTCATCTGTGAACTGCTGAAGCCCATCAATGGCTCCGTCCTGAAGATCCAAAGCTCCGTGACACAGGCAACAGGATATCCGAGAGGAGTCCCTGTGAGGATCCAGGATTAATAATGTGGGCCAAAGACAAAGGCTTCGAACCAGACCAATGACTCATTGTGATGAATATTTGTAAGTAAATATAAATGGGCAAAAGGGTGCACTGCCGGACACACCGTGACATACTACAGCTTCCACAACGACATGGTTTTTACGTATTGTTTGTTTATTTTTTATTTTCCTTGGGAGGTAGTTGTAAAAGTGGAGGGTGGATATGAAGAGATGGGATGAATTGGGGTACATGGTATGAAACTCAAAGAATCACAAAAAAAGGGCAGGTCAACAGCACCTGCCTCTTGAATTGATGGACCAAAACAGTCCCAGCATCTTGGTGGTGTCTTGTCAGAAACTCATAGCTTTGATCTAACCACAAAGCAGAATTTAAAAGCCTAAACTGGGGGATATTCCTCAAAATAATTGATGAAGCTCTTTAAAACTGTCAAAGCCATGGGACACAAAAGAAGGCCAACATATTAGCTAAGACTGAAAAGCAGAGAACACGGCAGTTAAATGAGACCTGGGACTTGGGGTTGGACTCTGGCCTTGGAAAAGGCCCTTAATTGGAGGAAATTTTACTATAAATACTGTTATATCAATATTCGATCCCCCAGTTTCCATAACTATTCTACATATATATTAGATAGTTAATATTAGGGTGTGGCCATAAAGGATGTGTGTAAAATAGCTGCTAATATTTTTTTTCATTTTTTTTTCTGAAAGTCTAAAATTGCTTTAAAATAAAAAGTAAGAAAAATGTTGAGTGTAACTTGGGTTTCTTAGTTGAGCTGACTGTTAACTGTTACATGGGCTATCCCTATTGCTCTAAGACAGGGGCATTGGACCCTTATAACAGAAGGCCCAAGGCTATAGTGGCTTAAAAAATGAACCTTTTCTCCCATGCATGATATCCTCAGGCAGATTGTCAGGGCAACTCTCTTCCAAACAAACACACACACACACACACACATACACACACAGAGAGAGGAATAAATAAATATTAAATAAATAAATAAATGTAATTTTTTAAAATAAAAATTTACATTTCTTTCTTTCTTTCTTTCTTTTTTTTTTTTTTTTTTTTTTTTTTTTTTTGAGTTACATTTATTTCTAATTACATCCCCAATCTGGGAGATTTTTTTAATGATTTTTTTTTAATTGGCCACTGCTGAACCCAGTGTAGTATGAAGTCATTAGTTAAAGCTCAGATGTGACATGAGCCCGTGGTTATGGGATTAGGGGAGAGAAAGAACACATCACAGACAAAGGCACTCTTGTATTTCTAAGCTAGGGCATAAATGTGCCTGGTCAACTCTCACTGAGGACACAGCCACGGCAACATCTGGGCTCAGGGAGGAGTTTGGTGCCTTTACAGGTCTTTTTCCTCAGCTGTGTCCTCTTGCCAAATGAGGATTAAAATCCAGCCTCTTAGCTATGTTTTTCCCTGACCCAAGGAATAAACGTGAATTTACCACTTTGGTTTTCCATTCTCTCTGTTTCTATATGCCCAGGACTTCCCCCCACTTTCTTGTAAAGCCAGTTTACTCTTTAAGAAGAATCTTTGCTGGGTTGGGTCAATACTTTCTGAGCATTTTCAGGAGGATGTGAGATTCTGTAGTTTTACCTCATTTTTAGAACATGCGTGTTCATTGGAGCAGGAATGCACACACTGCAAGTCTGTATCCTTCAGTTCCCAAGTAGGGCAGCCTGGCCTTACTCTTCTCCCTCTAAAGCACTCCATAGCAAGAACTCCAATCAGTCTGGAGAGATAGCTCAGCCATTAAGAGCGCTGGCTACTCTTGCTGAGGACCTGGGTTCAATTCCCTGCACCCCACATGGTAGCTCACAGCCATCTGTAATTCCAACTTCACAGGACCCAATGCCCTCTTATTGACCCCTGCGGGTACTGCATGCACATGGTACATATATGCAGGCAAACACTCATAGACATAAGATAAAAAACACAAATCTTAAAAAAACACACACACACTAAATCCATCTCCGGAAGTGCACCTGCTCTGTTCTTGGCATGTTAATATGTTTATCCCACCTTTGTCTGCACCAAGAAGCCCTTTCTTTGAGTCGCTATAACCCCACAAATCCTGGAGCTTACATGTATGTTACTTAGTTACTATAGTAAGTGTCCCTATAAGATCCTGAGATCTAGAACCATTGTTTACTTTCTGGGTCTCTTTAATATCTAGCAATCTAGCACATATCAAGTTCTTGAGATATTAAATCACTACATAAATGTTCTGCCATCGTTACTTTTTTTTTTTTTTTTAAAGATAGACTCTCACTCTGCAGCCCTGGCTGACCTACAACTCTGTAGACCAGACTGGTCATGAACTCACAGAGATCTGTCTTCCTCTGCCTCCTTGGTGTTGGGCTGAAAGGTATGCGCCACCATGCCTGGTACTGTTGCTTTTTAAAAGTCTAGTAATCACCTTTTCACCAGACACAGGAAGACTTCCAGTTCCCTGTGATCCATCATTTATGGAAGGAGAGGAAATTATAAGGAGCTTGGAACATTGCCCCACCCCCTCACTGTCAGGTTCCATACCGGGGCTCAAACAGGAATGATGGTGTTACTATGCACTGTGTATCTCTGGATTTTTACCGTTGGCATAATTTATACCTTTCGGGCATTATCAAGAATGTGTTTAATTCTGCTACTATTGGCTACCATAATCCTTTGTTTCTTCGCCTATACCATTGGAAACTTTATGTTAAAGTTGGCTCCCTGCCTGTGAGCTATCTTCTCACCCAAACCACAGCTCGGCTCCAAGAAGAAAAAGAAGGCAGATGTTCTGGGTCTAGCACGACTCTGAGAGGCAGAGCCATCCCTGCCTCTCCCCTGCTGCCTCCAAAGCAAAGAGCCTTGGAAAGCTTCCTGATTTGTGGTACCCTGGAGTAACTTCTGTTGAGATAGCACTTACTGGCTCTCAGGTTGGAAAGATTTGGGAGGGGCTGGTTATTTAATACAAGTATGCAATTATTTTTGTAGTCTGCAATATCACGTGGGAAATAGGAGCAGATGTTGCTTGAAAAAGAATTGAGATTGGCAGATGCAGATGCACAGTGGAGAGAACCTACTCGGTTGGACCACTGCACAGAGCTGCCGGTCTGCACCAAGTTCCACAGAGAAAAACCACCCCATGGAAAGGACCATCCTCACTCTGCCATCCCGACCTCCTGAAGCCAGAGAGGAGGCATGCCTATATCATTCATTCCTCATGTCTTTTTCTGAAAAGGTTCAGAAAATACACATAGCCTTAGAAATTGTTTTCTTTATATTTTTATACAGAGTACAAACTATACTAAACAGTTGTCAAATCTAATAATCACTATCAAGAGGCCAATGAACTCCACAAAGCAACAGGAGATTGACAACCCAGAGTAGCTTCTGTTTCCACCATGGTCAGTGGAGTAAAGGTGAAGCGCCAAACACCGAGCTTATGATAAAATACCCTGACAAAAGCCGCTTAAGGAAGGAAAGGTTTGCTTTGCCCATTGTTTCAGGTTACAGTCTCTACAACAAGTAGAGAGCAGTGAGTACCTATGCTTAGCTCATTTTCTCCTTTTCATATGATTCAGGATCTCAACCTAGGGAATGGTGCCGCCCACCTCAACTAACCTAGTCAAGATAACTCCATCCAGGCATGTCCACAGGCATCTCCCTGGTCACTCTAGACCACATAAAGTTGATAGCTGACATTAACCATCACGTTATAATGACTCCTAATTGTACAAAACAGGCTGAGGGAAAAAAGAGGATGATACTACTGACCCTATGGCAACAGCCATTACTAACCTTATCTGCCTGTGAGCTGGGATCCTGACACCCTGAGTGTTTCTTCTTAGTGCTGTGGCATCAGGCATCTTCTCTCAGAAATGGAAGCTTGTGAAACCCAAACCAAAACTGCAAAACCAAAACATCAAAATGGGGCCTGGGTGGTATCCCTGACTGGGGTGGAGACCTGGCATTCTGAGCTGCCCAAAGGATCGGATCATAAGATGACTCTCTGGTCAGAGGCTTTCTGCTAAAGGCAAAGACTCCCTTAAGACTTTATCCAAGTCAACATGTCAGTTACTTGGGAAAGAAAATGCCTCTCAGAGAAGCTGTATGTTCTAGAGACTTTAAGAGATAGTCTCAAGTCCTCCTAAAAATATATATTAATACAGCCAGAGGGACCTCTGGCCAGTCCACACTTACCCTGAGAGTGTTTTCCTCCACAAGGTCCCTCTGACCCCTGCCCACTCTCGTACCTGGAGAATATTCCATTTTCCCATGTAATAAACTCCATCTATTTATCCATCCGCACAACCTATGGGGGACGAGTCTGGTTTTTTGTTTTGTTTTTCCCACGGTGATCACAAGGACTAGAGGAGCTGAGGGGAAGTCAGAATGAGATCCTGGTGAGACCTTTCTCTCTCCCTGACATTTCCATTTGTTTTGATCTTACAGAAAGTTTCTGCCTCCGCTCACACCTTGGATACAGGGCAGCCCCTGTGGGCTCTAGTTCACGCATGGGCAGTGAGAAGTGGGATGGAGATCTGTGTATGGTCACAGTACCTGAATGTCTCCTATCACTGAGTTAATGCCACTAGTAATTGGAGTCAGTCTCTGCAGAAGGTGACAGGGACCTTGGGAATCAACACTTTAGTGGAGGAATGACTGAGTTTAATGACTTAAAGCCCATTCTGAGCTTTAAGGTAGCCTGGAAGAAGTGGGAGGAAGCTATGATCCCTCTCTGTGTGTCTCTCTGTACCTCTCTATCTTTCTGTCTTGTCCTCTTCCCCCTCCCCCGCTCTGTGGCCAGCAGGGGATAACCCCCGATGCAGAGAGGCTCTGATGGAGTCTCCAGAGCCATGGTGACTGGAGATCTCCTGCAATGGTGGAACAGTGCTGCTCTTGGAAGCAGAAACTCTCCTCTGTGTGTTTTGTGCCTCCTCCTGGGTTAGTGTCCACACTGGGGACTCCATGGACTCGGGCTCTTGGATTCCAAGCCATTAACTGATGACGTTTAATCTTAATCCACTCTGATGCCCTAAAAAAAAAATAACAAGTCTTGTAACTTCACTATCTATCTGCTGCTATCTCAACACAAAGTCACCTTCTCAAGGAAGGCCTCCAAGCCTCTACTCACTTTTTCTCCCTCACAGTTTGCCTCACCTTGTGGCACTGACTTACTTTATATCGGCTGCTCACTATCGCTTTGCTGGACTTCCCACAGTGAGAACAGGTCAGCTTGGTTCCTTGCTGAACTTCAGGCCCTTAGTTCAAAACCTGACCTTATGGCAGCTGCTCAGATGAGATCTGGTATTGGTTGATGCTGACAGAAACTTGAGATGAACTCTGAGGGAAGTATAGAATTTATGAGTCAGACCCAAGGAGAGGGACCATGTTGTGGGAGGTATTAGAAAAATCAGCTTGGTCCGGCTAGCTCCCAGCCACCGTGTTCCCACACTAATGGAGGCACCTGCCGGACAGTGGTGTCAGCCTGGGACCCAGGAGACGTTAGCATGGCTGCTGCCTCCACTGGTCAGCTCCGTGGAGTCCACGGCTCTAAGCATGGCTCCTGGGCCAACTCTGCCACCACCATACACCCGGTAAGAATAAGACTCTTAGTGCTAAAGATTAACCGAATAAATTTATATATCAACAAATATTCAATACACAAGATGCCCACACAATTAGAATTGTTAACCCAAATTATCTAACCTTGATATGAATAACTGCTAGAGACACGAAGGTAACATCTCCTGCCATCTTGCCTCTCCTCCTCTCTCCTTCTCTTTTCTTCCTCTCTCCCTCTCCTTCAAACTTTTCCACTCCACCTCCCCTTCTACTGTCCAATCACTGGCTCTAGCTTTTATTTTACAAATTAAGATGGGCAGAAGGTTCACAAGAAGTCACCTGTGTACTGATTCACTCCTCATCTGCAGCCCCTTCCAGGAAAGCGGAATTAACATCAAAATACAATACCACTGTCCACAACAGCACAATCCCAAGATGAGGTCCCAATGACATCAAAAACTTAACCGGATGTGGGGGTGAGGGAGGATGAGTTCTCATCCAAGTCGCAAAGAGCCCGAGAAAACCAAGGAAGGATGCAAGGGCTTTTTATGGATCATGGCTTCTGAGGCTTTAGTCCATCACATGACAGAGAACATGTAAGAGTTCACATCAGAAGAAAGCAAAGGAACAGAGACAAATAATCCTGTGGAGGGAAAACCGTGTGAGAGGGTCAGACCTGGGAAGACCTCAGAAGCAGGCCAGTTGGTAGAGGAGAAGAAAATAGCTATGAAGGTTCTTGATAGACTCTTCCAGAGAGTGTTACTGAATGAGTGATTTGGCATCTCAATTGAGCACGTGGAAAAAGGGTAGGAGAGGAGAATTGGGGCCTGGCCTGGGAAAGGGGAGGAAGTCGCACATCTGGTGGAGATGTCTGTGGCAGACAGGCTTGGAAAGGAAGCAGGCACATCCCTGTGTGGGAGGAGGACTGAAGATTTAGCATAAAGGATCAGGGAGAATGAGAAAGGGCTCTGGGGCTCCTCCCAGTCTCCTCTGGGGCTCCCCAAGGACTCCCTCAGGGCTCCCCAGGGCTTCTCCTGAGTTCCCCCTCTGCTCCTGAGACCAGATGTTGGGCTGCATACCAGGCTATCAGGGAGGCAGGCACCAGCAGATATTCACCCGTGCTCCACCTTTCCACCATCATGTGATCTCCTTTTCCTCACTTGTAAAAATGAGTGTGTTGAACATGAGGTTAGGAACCCTGGTCTTGACAGGGACCTCCAAAGAAAGATACAAAGTATCTTCCAGTCATAGAAAGGGAGACACCAAGTGACAACTCTACAACTCTACTCTATGATCCAAACCTGACACAGAATGAATGGAACATCTACAAGCTCCACCCTTCTGACAACTCCCCTCCCCACCCTCCCACCTGTTTTCTTTTATCATACAAAATATTAGGTTTCAGTTTGGGTTGGTCTTCCTTCCCTCCTCCCCTGCTTTCTCCCTCCCAGCCTCGGTTTCTCCTTTCAGGTCCATCCACACCTCTTTTCCCACCTCCCGACTGACTCACTCATACAAATGTTAAAAGTTAGGATACACATGAGAGAGATCATGTCGTGTGTGTGTGTGTGTGTGTGTGTGTGTGTGTGTGTGTGTGTGTGTGTGTGTCTTGTTCTCAGTTCAGATCTCCTCGCTTCACACAATACTTCTCAGATCATCCATTTTCCTGAAAATGTCATGGTTTCTTGTCTTTACAGCTGAATAACATTCCATGTGTCACTGTGCCTTAATTGCATCATCCGTTTATCTGTTGACATCTAGACTGATCCCACTTCCTGGCTATCTCAGAGAGAGCATCAGAGAGCACAGATGTGCAAGAGTCTCTGTGGTATGATGTAGAGTCCTTTGATACGCCCAGGTCTTTGGCTTTCATGAAGATGGATCTCTCAGACTCCATTTTCTTCTTCCAGATGTAAATAAAATAAGCTGCATGGAGATAACTGGGGCCCTGGTCCCCATCGCCCCAGAAAAGGACAGACAAGCCTATCTCACAGTATAATTTGCATAAATTTGCATGTGTTCTAGCCCTGGTCTTGGGCTCTAACAAATAATAAGGTAGCCTCAGGCACTGTGGGGAGGAAGTTAGGCATGGCTCTTCTGTACTAAACTATAAATAAATCCATTTCCTTTATCAATTTCTATATCCTAACTTATTTTAAAATACAGGGAACCCATACAGCATGTATCTAAGTGCTGGTAACAAGTAGACAGGAAGCCGTCGAGGATTCAGTAGAGAGAGCAGCAGACCACGGAAATCAGAGAGAGACTGGCTTCACTGTGGGTATCCCATCAGTAAGAATCACTAGGTATGTGTCACTCTTCTATGGCTATGTAACAATTCATCCTCAAATCCAGCGACTTAAAACAATTATTTACTTCCTCACAGTTTCTTTAAGTCAGGAATTAGCCACAATGTACAAACCTGCTTCTGTCTTCCACCAGGCTATGGCTGAGGAGTCAGCCCTCATCTGAAAGATCAGCTAGAGATGGTCCACACCAAGTGCTGTCACACTTACTTCAAAGTTTCCTCAGAGGACCTCTGCTTCCTAACTTGCTCAATCAGGACCCACTTGCCCAGGGATAGCACCACTCAGGGTGGGCTGGGCCTTCCCACATTAATTAACAAGAAAATGCCTCCCATGTCCATGGGCTAATCTGATAGATGCATTCCTCAATTGATATTTCCCTTTGCCAGGTATGTCTAAGTCTATGTCAAGTTGAACACACACACACACACACGTATGTATATGTATATCTATGCATATACATACATACATACATACATATATACATGCATATATATACACATATACATATATGTATGTATGTGTATATGCATATACATACATATACATATGTGTGTATATGTGTGTGTATATATATACATACACACACACATATATATATATATATATATATATATATATATATATATATATACACACATATATATACACACACATATATGTATGTATATGCCAGCATAAAGGCTTCCCAAGTTGAACAGGGCCAACAGAGTCTCGAAGAAATGTGTACCTTAGGGAGTGAAGACAAACTCATAAATAACTTTCTTGAAGCCAAAAAACAGAAGAGATGGAAGCCGGAACTCGCCTGGAGAGGCAACTTCCCCTAGGAATCTAGGGTGGTATAGCTCTGAAGGCCGATCTGTTTGTTACTGTCAATGTGTAGTTCTAGCCTTGGGTCCCCAAGCATTTGATGTGGCTCTGGTTTGTCTCCAAGCCATGCCACAAACCCAGATGCAGCAAACCCCATGGCTCTAGAGAGCCTCCTTGTACTCCTATAGGGCCTCGATGGGGCCCAGTGCAGGATGGGTCTGGAGAAGGCAAGCTTCCAGTCAGGCGGTGGAAACAACTGAAACACAGGGGCAGCGCATCACCGGAACGTCATCCCTGCCTTTGAAGTCCACTTGGTCTTCTCCGGGTCTTTAGCTGTTAGAAACAAATGCCTTCCAGGAGGGGGTAGCACATTTTCTCAAAGGCCAAGCGATTCCTTCATTTGAGGGAGGCCTTTGAAGGTACTCAAATCTTTCCAAGTCAAACCAGATAAGACTCAACAAAATCATGGCAGCTTTTAAAGCCCACCCCAGAGGTCAACCACATCAGACGCCTGAACTCAGATTCTGCTCACAAATCTGGAAGCGAAGTTGCCAGGACACCAACTGCGAGCCCAAGCTTCCTGCCTTTTTCTGCCCCCCCCCGCATCCCCCCCCCCCAAAAAAAACACCCACCAAGGGACAAACTTCTCCTGAGGAAAAAAAAAGTGATCTGCTGCAGGGGTGAAGGGTGAGAACAAGCAGACCAGGAAGGAGGGAGGAGCACGCTGGAGGGACTGCCATGGGACAGTCCCCAGCACTAGCAGCCTGGAGCCCTCTAAGGACATTTTCTCTATGTGCTGCTGGGAGGGACAGCAAGAAAAACTGGCAAGGAGCCAGAATCCCGCTTGTTAGCTCATTTGTAGTAACTATGGGGCAACTACTTGATTCCAAGTGGCTCGCAACTTTTATCAGTTGGGACTAAGTCATAGACTACAAGGAAAATCCAAACTGGAAAAGCTGGGAGCTGGGACTGGGGACTGGACCTCAGTCTCTCCTTTTCTCTTAATACCCAGGACCCTGGTGCACTCAAATCTGTCTCTAGGAAGGGATCCATTCTTATGGCTCTGCCCCCACGTTCCTATGGTGTGTGTCCTGAAAAACCTGGGCTTGTGCCTCACAGGGTAGACAGGACTCAGAAGTTTGCATAGAATGATCTGGAAATATACCTAAAGTGCAGACTTTTAAGCCCCACCACAGGCCCAGAGAATTAAATCCTGCCTTGGAAAAGGCCCTCCAGATGAGCCATAAGCCCCTTAAAGAGCATGGCTATAATTTGTCCTTAGGAATTTATCCACAGATCTTGGCATGGTCTGAGTTCCCAATACTCAGCAGGCTGAAGCAGGATTGTTGTTAGTCCAAGGCCAGCATAGGCTACAGAGAGAGAACCTGTTGCAGATAGGAGAGAGAAGGAGTGGAGAGAAAACCACAGAGCTACACAGTGAGATCTATATTTGGGGGGGGGGGGGAACATTTTTAAGCTATATGTTGTTTCTAAAAGAGTCTTTTAAATTTTTATTAGGAAGAGGGAAAATAAAACCATAGCTTGATAGTGCCTATGATTCCTGAATCATCACTTACAAAGGCAAAGACAGAAACCAAATATATCAAACAATGTTTCCTAAGTGCCTACTGTGTGACAAGAGTGCCTACTATGTGACACTGAATAACCAACACTAGGAAAACAGACAAAGTCTCGAGGAATACAGTTCATTCCGGGCCTGGAACATTATTTAGCCACTTCCCTTTAAATACTTTTTTGAAAAAGAACTTACTTTCTTTTCCAGCTCCATTTCCAGCCCTTCCAGGTGGCTCAATTGCTGTGATTGTCTCCAAGCAAACAGTTGGTACAGGCTGTTAGGCTGGGGACACTGCCCTTTGCTCGTCTGCTAGTGTGCGGTGGAGTACACTGTGGGGCTTCTGGGCTGTGCTGTCAGAATTGCACAATGACACTCACTACTCCAGTCCCCTCCCCTCCCACCAGGCAGACTCTAAACATCTCTGCATGTGACCCTAGGTCTTACTTATCTCTTGAGCATTATTGGAAGTTACTTCGACACGTCCATCTTTCTTCCTAACGGAAGCCAGATTCACAGTCACAAGAAAAAGTTATTGAACTCAACAGAGGGAGCCTTCCAGAGCCCAGGTCTGAGGTTTATGGCTGTTCTCAACAGTTGTACATACATAATACATACATACATACATACATACATACATACATACATACATACTATATACACACACATACATATATAAATATAAATTATATATGCTTAAATGATATATATATTAGCATGCATATATATACGTATATATGTGTATATATATATATGCATATCCAAAAGGCCAAGTCACCCAGGCGTCTTGTCTTTATAAAGGGGCAGGTGACTATCTTCTTCCCCCTTAATTTATTTACTTATTCACTCTACATCCCGATCGATCGCAGCCTCCCCTCCTCTCTTCCCACCCCCACCCTCACATACATCTCTCCCATATTCTCCCTTCCCCTTCTCCTCAATCCTTCCTCTCACTCTCCCACAAGACTCCCTGAGCTCTGCCTAATGTTGGCCGTGGGTCTCTGCATCTGTTTCTGTCAGCTGCTGGGTGGAGCCTCTCACAGGATGGTTATGCTAGGCCCTGTCTGCAAGCATAGCAGAGTATCATTAATAGAGTCAGGGGCTGGCTCTCTCTCAAGGCATGGGTCTCAAGTTGGACCAGTCATTGGTCGGCCATTCCCTCAATCTCTGCTCCATCTGTACTCCTGCCCATGTTGTAGGCAGGACAAATTTTGGGTGGATGGTTTTATGGGTGGGTTGGTGTCCCCCTCCCTGCACTGGAAGTTCTGCCTGGCTACAGAGGAAGCCACACCAGCCTCTATATACCCTGATGTTAGGAGTCTCGGCTAAGGTCACCCCCATAGACTCCCAGGAGCTTCCCTATCCCAGGTCTCCTGCTGCTCCTCCCAGAGATGCCTCCCCATGCCACCCCCCCCACACACACACACACAGATTTTCCTTCTCTCTCCCAGCCCTCTCAATCCCTGATTCCCACCTCCTCTCCCAATCAGTTCCTCCATTCATCTACCCCCCAGTGTCTATTTTATTTCCCTTTCTGCGTAAGATTCCAACATCCTCCCTTGTGCCCTCCTTGTTACCTAGTTTCTTTGGGTCTGTGGATTGTAGCATGGTCTTCCTTTATGGCTAATATCCACTTATAAGGGAGTACATAACACACATGTTTTTCGGGGTCTGGGTTACCTCACTAAGGATGATATTTTCTAGTTCCATCCATTTGCCTGCAAATTGCATGATGTCTTTTTTTTTTTTTAAATAGCTGAGTAGTATTCCATTGTGAAGATATGTGACATTTTCTTTATCCATTCTTTGATTAAGGGATATCTAAGTTGTCTCCAATTTCTGACTATTATGAATAAAGCTGCTATGAACATAGTTGAGCATGTGTCCTTGTGGGAGGGTGGGGCATCTTTTAGGCATATGCCCTGGAGTGGTATAGCTGGGTCTTGAGAAAAAACTATTTCCAATTTTCTGAGAAACTGTTACATTGATTTCCAAAGTGGATGTACAAACTTGCCCTCCCAGCAGCAATGGACCGGTGTTCCCCTGGCTCCACATCTTCATCAGTATGTGCTGTCAGTTGAATTTTTGTCTTAGCCATTCTGATTGGTGTAAGATAGAATCTCAGAGTCCTTTTGATTTGCATTTCCCTGATGACTAAGGACACTGAACTTTTCTTTAAGTGCTTCTCCGGCCATTAGAGATTCCTCTGTTGAGAATTCTCTGTCTAGTTCTGAAACCCCCCCCTTTTTTTTTTTAAATTGGGTTATTTGGTTTTTTGGTGTCTAATTTCTTGAAAACCCACCTGGAAACACAATCCCTAGGGGAGAAAGCGCCTTCTCTCTCCCCAGACACAGGACTGCCCTCACTTGGAGGGAAACCCCCACCAGCAATGAGGCCCCTTGCTCTGCTCTGGGGATCAGGGCTGCTGAACACGTCAACCAGGCTGAACAGGACTGTATTGATTTCTCTTCTGATTCACTTCCTTGGCTACCGAAGTCTGTCCTGCCTGCTCCAGCACCTCCACTCCAGCCTCTCTGACTATCCCCTCCCCTCCCCTCCCCTCCCCTCCCCTCCCCTCCCCTCCCCTCCCCTCCCCTCCCCTCCCCTCCCCTCCCCTCCCCTTCCCTCCTCCTTGCCTCTCACATTGGCTAAGTCAACAACTAAACGCTGCACAGTGTTTGGTGTGGATTGTCCTCATGTTCGGTACCTTCTGTGAGGAACTCATGTCACGGGGAGAAGAGATTCAGATCATACGTGAGGGCATCCATGATGTCCCCGGTATTGTGAAGTGACGTGTACTTTGTTATGTGGCAGTAAGAATGCTCTTCCATGGTTGGTCCTCACTTCCTCAAAACCTGTTTTACCTGCTTTGTTCGCTCTAACTTCCTACATCTGCTGAGGGTTACCCTCCACAGCTCTGTCTGGTTTTGCCCCCTTTATGAGGTTGGTAAGCCCTGTGCACCGTGGGCCTCCTGCTTCGTGCTACCTGTCTGTGTCAATCCTCAAGAAACCCAGGTGGCCCTCCTCATCCGTTGTGAAATTTTCCTCTTTGGAGAGGAACTAGGAATCATCTACACACAACAGCAAACCAAAGGTTGATTCCACCAAAGCTTAGGCTAGAGCACCAATGGGTCTGTTGGACTTCCTTGTAGTCGAACGGCTGAGGAATTACCGATAGAAGTGTGGGTGGCCCGAAAGCAGCCACACTGGAAGTTCTGCACCCACTATGGATGATGACCCCCATGGATGTATAGATGGAGCCCCTTCTGGCCTCAGCGTGTATACTCTAGCCCCTCCCCAAGACTTCAAAGCCAAGTGCAATAAGAGCAGAACTGCATACGACTGGTTGTGAGGGTACCTGGATACTCAGATCAGGGTACTGTGACCCTCACCCCTCTTTCCTTTTATGAGAGAAGGTCAGCAGTCAAAGAGACCAATTGTAATGAACTTTTGTGAGCAGGCCCAGCTGAACCCATGAAGATGTCTGCAGTATGGCTAAAGGGATAGTCCTGGTTAGGTCTCAAACCAAGGACAAAGGCTAACTAAGGTACGTATTAATGTATCAAAACAGACTCTGCCCCCCAGCTTCTTCCAGGATCCTTCAGTCCCTACCTGTTACAGGGTATGACTGACAGCTCCAGAGCAGAGGCTGGGCAGCCTTTCCCCTTTGGCTCTCCCCTATAGAATCCAGCCATTTGGCTACTCTGATGTATTTACTTTTTTCCCCCCAAACCATTTACCTTCCTGGCCTCTTGGTCTCCTGGTGCTCCCCTTCCCCGCTGTCTTAGTCAGGGTTTCTATTCCTGCACAAACTTCATGACCAAGAAGCAAGTTGGGGAGGAAAGGGTTTATTCAGTTTACACTTCCACATTGATGTTCATCACCAAAGGAAGTCAGGACTGGAACTCAAGCAGGGCAGGAAGCAGGAGCTGATGCAGAGGTCATGGAGGGATGTTAGTTACTGGCTTGCTTCCTCTGGCTTCCTCAGCTTGCTCTCTAATAGAACCCAAGACCACCAACCCAGGGATGGCACCACCCACAGTGGGCCCTCCCACCTTTGATCACTCATTGAGAAAATGCCTTACAGCTGGATCTCATGGAGGCAGTTCCTCAAGGGAGGCTCCTTCCTCTGTGATAACTCCAGCTTGTGTCAAGATGACACAAAACTAGCTAGTACACCCTCTCCTCAGGTCCTGTTCACTCTGGACTCCCCCAGATGTCCCTGCCTCTGGCTATGCTCACCCTCATATCTACAATAAACTTTCTCCTCCACCGTACCTAGGAACAGCCATGCCCTCCTTTTTACTTTCCTTCATCCTGTCTTGTACGACAGTAATGAAGTTGATGAGCTAATATAACTGGGATCATCCAGATGTCTAGAAATGTACCTAAAAATATCTTTGAAGAGTGAGATCCGAATCTCCTCGTGTGCTGTGATTTCTTCCCTCCAACTAAAGAAATGTTTGAAGTCCCAGCTGCTGGGTGTGATGTGTGCATTCCCCAGATTTATATGTTAAATCTTAACCCACAAAGTGATGGTCATGGAGGTGAAGACTTTAGGACGTGATTTTAATGAGTTATTAAGAATGTCCTTACACAAGTTCCCCAGGGAACTTCTTTATGTCTGCACCATTTGAAGAGCTGGCATATGCGCCAGAAAGTGACTTCCCACCAGCCAACAGACCCATTGTCACCTGGAGCTCAGACTTCCGGGCCTCCAAAACTGAGAGAGATAAAGGTCTATTGTATTATAGCCACTCAGTTTGCCAGATAGCCCAAAGGACTAAGACCCTTCTAAACTAGAGCTGAGCGTGCAGTACGGTAGCAGAAAACATGCCTAATATTGTTTGGTTTTCCCCTGGGAGATTAACAACAACAATAACAACAGCAATAGCAACAACAACAACAACAACAATAATAGTAAGAATAGTAGACATTTAATGGGTTGCACATGGCGGTATATGCCTTTAATCTCATCATAGTAGGCAGATCTTTGTGAGTTTGAGGCCAGTCTGGGCTACATAGACTCTGGCTCAGAAAACAAAAAGGAAAAGAAGAAAAGAAAATCATATATTTGGTTTAACATTCCAGGTTCCATGAGAGAAGGACATCCATGGGAAGACGGGCAGCAAGCTGACAGAGGCGGGGATCGATGGAGACTCCAGGGCATGGAGTTAGTGGGCAAATGGATCCTTACCAACTATGGGGGAAAAGTGGAAGGGTTCAGGCTGTAAAACCAGAGACCCTGGATGGTATCCGTGACTCATAATGACAAAGAGCCACAGTAAAGTTGTCACGGAATAAAAATGGACAAATGTTCATGTTTATCTTTTATCTCTAAACTAGTTTTTAAAAGTGTACAAAATCACACACACACACACACACACACACACACAGAGGTTATTGGGCCCATAACAGCATAAAATGGACTAAAATAAGTATCTTGAACTGATAGAACACTACAACTGAGACCATTAAGGCAGCTCACTGAGACTCACAAAAGGCCATTTCAGTACAGAAAGTTTTGGGATAAGACAATCAGCTCTGATGCCATGGGTATGAGTCAGGTTAATATTTGGGGACAAAGGGCCCTTGGAGCCCCCACCACCTTCCACCACCCTGCTCTGAGTCACTCAAAACCCATGGCAAAATGTCACTGCTGGCCTTGTAGGCTATGAAACTTGACCTGTCTCTATTGTATCCAGTTTGTCATAAAGTCCTCAGTGGAGGACAGAGAGGGCAGATGCTCAGTTTGTATTCTGTCTCCTCTCGGAGGAGAGCACCCACGCATCGCACGAGGAAAGCAACGGCCCACAGTTCCCTCCTGGCTCCATGCACAGCTTGGGAAAACTGAAGTGGACCACATCCATTTTTAATAATTCATTTGCTATGAGAATCAAGGGAACCTTATACCCCTCCGCCCCCCGTTTTCATCTTTAAGATGGACCGAGAACCTGAGCCCTGGCTTTGAAGCCCAGAATAGCATAAGATTAAGAGTTTCCTATAAACTAAGATGATTCAGGAACCATTTGTAGATAGAAAGGGAGAACTCTGGACTTTAATTTGAGGCCAGAAAATACTTTTTCAGCAACTCCCTAGCATACACACACAGACACATTATACACACACACAGACACATACACATCATACACACACACATTATACACACAGAGAGACACACATCATACACACACACAGAGTTGTGCACACATTCACTTGCACCCCACAGTGAGACAGTTGCAGGAGAAAATGGATCCTGTTTTGTGATTCTGAGGTGTCAGCCATCGTGAGATTTACAGACATTACTAGAGATGGGTGGGTTTTATTTACTTTATGGGGGCTTACTTCCTGTTCTACATTTGTCTACAGTGATATTAGGAACAGGAAGGTAGGTCCTTACATGCATATTTCATGAGTAGGTACTGGCGCTCCTTATAATTAGTTTCAAATCAGACCATTTCACACAATTATGGCATTTTCTTTGCCCATTCAGTCAATCACAAAGATAGCAAGAGGGCCCTTTGTTGTTGAATGGGCACATTCTTAACCTGTGCTGCACTGTAAGGAAGATAAACACCAATAAAACACAGCAGTTGTTGCCCTCATAGACTGCTGCTTGTTGAAATGCATCATCCTAGATGCCAGAGAAAAAAGAGGGCATCAGAGATGCAGGAACTGGACTTTAGAGATGGTTGTGAGCCTCTATGTAGGTGATGAGACCCAATCCCAGGTTCCAAGGCTCTTAACTGCTGAGCCATGTCTCCAGCTTCCAGGATGGAAGGATAACTTAAGGACTACACTTCTCCTGGATTCCTACCTCTGTGTTCTGCCCCGAGTGAGAGTTCAGCCATTTGTGCTGTGCACTGGTAAGGGTTGTTACTCTTGGTTTCCTGGTCCCTTTGAACAGCCACATTCTTACCTGCAGAGGATCAGAGCCTGGCTAGCAGGCTGAGCATCGTGCAGGCAGCTGTGTCAGTAGCATGGCCTGAAATATGACATTTTTGTTTGTTTGGTTGGTTGGTTTTGTTTTTTTGTAAACAATGGACCTGAATTGCAAACGCTGAACAAGGCTGCTCTGTGAAGTAGAGGAGCCCATAGCTCAGCTCACTAGAAAGAACCCATGAGATTTGTGTACCTCTGATGGAGTGGAAAGACAGAAAGAGCAGCCAGTTTCTGCCAGGGCAGCAGGCTCGAGTTCTTTTGATTTTTACATAAGAGTGACTTTTGTATTTTAGTCAGATATTTGAAAATAATGCATTGTTGAGACTCGCCATCTGGAATATTTATAAATGGACAGTAACACAATTTCTTTCAGGTGGCCTGCAAAGAGCCAAGAGCTGGAGCAAAGTCCCCAAAAAAGCAGGTTTCTGACGGTAGCTACATACCCTTGTACATGTCAGATAAGCACTGTACCAGTGAGCCACACCCTCAGCCTGGAAGGCTCTGAATCTGGGCAACTCTACTCTTCCTGATCCCCTGGCTCTCAGGGTTTTAAACTTGCTGTGAACAGCACATGAACTTGGGGGGGGGGAAGGGGGGGACGACCCCATGGCTAGACTCTGTTCCCTTGAGCCACCCTGTTTAACCGCATTTTCCAAGTAATCTCAGCAATACCCTATTTTCAAATACCTTATTTAATATATATTATTGATTCATTAAGGTTAGTCTAGGTCAATAGCACTAACTCATTCCTAAATGAAGTTTCTAGAACACACACCTTGTCTCCACTAGGCACATCCCAACCCTTTTGCACTTAGAAACACGAGGCACTGTGTTTGGGAGACATTTAAAAACATATTTTTATTAATTCTTAGATAATTTCATCCAATGTCTTTTTCTCCCAAGGCATTCTGGCTCTTTACTGTTGGAGATGGGCAGGGATGGTGGCTGGGCAGCTGGCTCTGGGGACTCCTCAGGCCGGAAGGTTCTCAAAGTCCCTCTAGCCTCATGTGCATATGGGCCTTGAGTCCTTGAAGGGGAGACTGTCGCTGAGCTTCGTGTGGAAAGAACTCTTTCAGTCAATGAACTTGAGAGCTTCAGCCAGTGTCAACTCCAGGAAAAAAAAAAAAAACTATATCCCAGGGCTACATAGATTCATAAAGTATCTGGGAGCACTGTCAATAAAGAAGGTACAGCCCAAATCCACCTGCACATGTAACTCTGAGTGATTAGTCTCCAATGATGGTTTTTTTTTTTTCAGTTGAAGGTCTATGGACAGTTGCTCATACACCTTTTCTCGATGGCCCAGCATCTTTCGGATCACTTTCTCCCCCACTGTATAGAAGGGCCACATTGGGAGGAGGGGTTGCCATGATGGGTTTCTTGGACCACCTTCAATAACTTATACAATGTATTTTGATCATACTCATCCCCCACTCCTCCCACTAACTCCTCCCAAACTCACCTCCACCTTCCTAAACTCCCTTCCCCAACTACATGTCCTCCTCTTTGTCTCGGTCCTGGGTACGGAGTTAAAGGTGTGTGCCACCATGTCAAAGGTAACAATTCGATTTTTGACAGACTGGGAACTGACTTGGTTGGCAGCCTGCACCCTGTCATGGTTTTGTGCTGGAATGTGACTGGGTATGGGATCAACTAGAAGCCGAGAGCCACGAGGCACTCCCGTGGGAGATTATCCTGATAAGGTTAGTTGAAGGTGGGACCCACCCTAAACGTGGGCAGGGGCTTCTGAGGGGAAAACCTCTGTTATCTGCTTGCCTTCCTGTTTGTGCCTTGCTGGGACCACATCTATTCTGCCTTCACTAATAATACTGCTGTTGCTTTCTTCCCTGACATGGAACCCGGCTTCTTCAGACTTCCAACACAGACCCAACAGCAGTGACTCCCATGAACCCTCCAGGCCTTTAGCAGCGGATTGGGACTGAAGCATTCAGCCTTATGGACTAACTACTAGCATTCCCAGTGTGTCGACAGCCTTGACTAACCAGACTGTACCATTAAAGCAATTGAACAAACGCCCCTCTCAATATGTATGCATTCTGTCTGTTCCTAATGTGTGAAACAAAGAACAGAGCCCTAAAAAATAACCGCGAAAGACCTAGGCCTAACTGGAGCTTGGCTGTAAGGAAAGGGGTGTTTTCTTCGCTCTGGTTTCGTGTCAGGGTCTCAGAGATCGAGACACTTCAGAAAACAGCATCGATATTAAAAAAGCAGGAACAGCAGTTACCCCTATTGACATCGGAGCTGTTCTTACCACACATGGATTATTTGTGACCAGAACTCTTGTTCTCCAGCTCCACAGAGATAAGATGGCAATCAGTGCTCGCATGATGTTGGCAACCAATCTAATCGTGTTCTAATAAACAGTACAACAGACCCGTGGGATAATGAAGCTGCTTTTCTAGAAGCCGGGGGCGTCTACGTGACCTTACAGAATGGCAGCTTTATGCTTGTAGCTATAGCTGCTTGGACAGCGAGGCTGTTGGCTTCAATGTATTGACTGGTATTCAATGTATTGGTGTCAATGTATTGACTGGTGATTTCTTACCAATCTCATCTAAGTAAACATCGCCATGGCGACAGCTGGAGCCAATCACGTGATCATACATGGACGAATAACCCACTGCATGGGTCTCACCGCTTCCCATGCAGCCTCGAGCTCGCACAAGCTGCTCCTGTGTCCCCCCCCCCCCCCCAGCAACCCCAGGAGTGCAGAGATCCACATTGTTGAATTCCATTGAACCTGCATAATTTGAATCCATTCCTAAGAGCTCAGTATCTCTTGAGTTCCAGCATCAGATGGCATCCTCTTTATATGTAAAAATATTTAGGAGCAAATGAAATGCCACTTCTCAATTTTTTCAACTAAGTATATTCAGGTTTTAATTAAATTTCTCAGAATGGTTTGTCAACCTTGGCATTTGCACATAAGACACTGATAATTGTGTGAAGATTCTTAAGAGATTTGTTCAGCGAGTGTCAAGTTAAGAAACACAATAGCCGGGAAAAGGCAAAATGGAAGCACTGATGTCTTATTCAAATCACAGCACTGGGAATGAAAAACAAAACATCAGGAGGATTGGCAAAAGCTGTCCGTTCTCCTCGGACCAGGTGAGGGAGCAAACAGCCAGAGAAAGCACCATAGGAAAGTACAGTGTCCCACTGCAAAGATGGAGGGCCCCGGACAGTAAAGGAGCCCACCAGGAGTGGGGCGCCGAGGAGAAACGGTGAGCCAACACGTGAAGCCACAGCCCGAATAGATCCTTCTCATTGATAGAAATAGCACCTGTGTCGTGATAGAGACCAGACAGAAGAATTTCAGATTCCATTTCCTCCAGCTTATTCTAACAGATTGAAGGTACACAGGACAGATAAAATGCTGAACTTGTTAGATATGTTTTCATATACATGTATACGGTAAAGTGAGCTACAGACCACCAAGTAAACCACCAAGTAATTAACATAGCCAGTGGCTAGTTCCCGTGTGTGTGTGTGTGTGTGTGTGTGTGTGTGTGTGTGTCCATCTGTCTGTGTGGGTGTGGGTAAAACAGTTGAGAGATCAACTCTTGGCAATGTCCATGCTGTATGTTAGAGCTCCGGGGCACATTCATCCACCATAACTGACCTTTGCCCCGCCCCCCAACCCCCCAGGCTCCATAGCTACCCCTTCCTTGCCTCCTGGCACGTGGAAACAGCCATTCTTCTGTCTGTTTGCCCACGCTCGGCTCTCTTACGTTGCACATAGAAATGACTGTCGCATTTAGCTCTGAGTCTGGCTTATTGCACTTCTGATAACGTGTCCCCAGGTCAATCACTGCTGTCGACACTGACGGGGTTCCCCACGGCTGAGGACCAATAGCAGCCCATCATGTGCACGCTGCGTTTTCTTTATCTGTCCACCTGTTACTGGGCATGCGGGTGCTTTCCAGACCTTGGTTGCTGTCAATACTGTCACTCTGAGTACGACAGAGCATGTCATTGGCTCGGTGTGGCTACCTAGAAGTGGTATTTCCGAATCACAGGGCAGTTTTATTTTTATTCCTTTATTTTTGAGGGATCTCTACACTGTTTCTCATCGTGGCTACGGGGCCTTACAATCCCATCTCTGCGCAAGATCACAAACTCGTCTGCGACTCTCAAGTAACAGCGATTGAAGGAACTATGGGATGGGTGCTACTTGATTTGCGTTTCCCTTGCAGCTAGACCAAGCCTCTTTTTCTGTGCTCGTCGCTCATTTTTTTCCCTTCATTTATTTTATTTTATTTTATTTTTTATTTTTTTTTATTTTTTTTTATTTTTTTCCGAGACAGGGTTTCTCTGTGTAGCCCTGGCTGTCCTGGAACTCACTCTGTAGACCAGGCTGGCCTCGAACTCAGAAATCCGCCTTCCTCTGCCTCCCAAGTGCTGGGATTAAAGGCATGCGCCACCACCGCCCGGCCTATTTATTTTTTTTTTTTAATTTTTAGAACTTCTGTTTTATTTTATAAGCATAGTGTTTTGCATGCATTTATGTATGTGCACCACATGTGTGCAGTGCCCTCAGAGTCCAGGAGGGGCCCTTGGAACTGGAATTACAGGTGTTTGTGAACCACAGTGCGGGTGCTTGGAACTGAACCTGATCCCTCACCAGAGCAGCAGTGCTCTAACCACTGAGCCATCTCTCCAGCCCCTCATTGCCCATTATGTCACCTTTTAAGAAATGTCTCCTGGCTGGGCAGTGGTGGCGCACGCCTTTAATCCCAGAACTTGGGAGGCAGAGGCAGGTGGATTTCTGTGTTCGAGGCCAGCCTGGTCTACAGAGTGAGTTCCAGGATAGCCAGGGCTACACAGAGAAACCCTGTCTTGAAAAACAAACAAAACAAAACAAAACAAAATAAAAAAGAAATGTCCCCTGAAATTTTTTGCCCGTTTTTTAGTTGGCTTGTTTCTTGGCTACTGAGTTTGCTGGTTATATTTTTCTAATATTAAGTCCTTATCAGCTTGAAAATATTTTCTTGTGTTCAGTGGGCTCTTCTGTCATCTCCATGGCTGTAACTCAATCTTTGTAGATTGGCAAAGCCCTACTCAACCTTTTTTTTTTTTTTTTTTTTTTTTTTTTTTTTTTTTGCCTTTGTTTCTTGTACTGTGAGGAAGTGCATTAAATCATGAATGAGACCCCTGGAAAGATTTTCCCATCTTGTCCTGGGAGCTGTATGGTTTCAGATCTTACACTGGAGAGCGTGTAATCCACTTTGAATTTGTGTGTGTGTGTGTCTGTGTGTGTATGTGTCTGTGTGTATGTGTCTGTGTGTGTGTCTGTGTGTTGTGTGTGTATGTCTGTGTATGTGTCTGTGTGTTGTGTGTGTATGTCTGTGTGTGTGTCTGTGTGTTGTGTGTGTCTGTGTGTTGTGTGTGTCTCTCTCTGTGTGTGTCTGTGTGTGTGTCTGTGTGTTCTATGTGTCTGTGTGTGTGGTGTGTGTGTGTCTGTGTCTGTGTGTGTGTCTGTGTCTGTGTGTTATGTGTGTATGTCTGTGTGTGTGTGTCTGTGTGTTGTGTGTGTCTGTGTGGTGTGTGTGTCTCTGTGTGTGTGTCTGTGTGTTGTGTGTGTATGTCTGTGTGTGTGTGTCTGTGTGTTGTGTGTGTCTGTGTGGTGTGTGTGTCTCTGTGTGTGTGTATGTGTGTGTGTCTGTGTGTTGTATGTGTGTGTGTGTGTATGTGTCTGTGTGTTGTGTGTGTCTCTGTGTGTGTGTATGTGTGTGTGTCTGTGTGTTGTGTGTGTCTGTGTGGTGTGTGTGTCTCTGTGTGTGTGTATGTGTGTGTGTCTGTGTGTTGTATGTGTGTGTGTGTATGTGTCTGTGTGTTGTGTGTGTCTCTCTGTGTGTGTGTGTGTGTGTGTCTGTGCTAGATCCCATTTTGGTTTTCTTCGTGAGGACATCTAGGTTTCCAAACAGCGTTTTCACAGGAAGGTGTCCTTCTCCTGTTGTGTTCCCAGCGACTCGTGGCAGCAGGCCTATGGGTTTAGTTCCGGGCTCTAGTCTGTTCAATTGACATGTTTCTGTTTTAATAGCACATTATTTCGATGGATAATACACATAGAAATGAGTTCATGTGTCTGCTCCAGCTTCATTGTTCTCCCTCAAACTCTGACTAAGGAGCCGTGAATGCACACACTGCAGTAAATAATGTTTTTTTAAAAGTCCCGTCACGGGGTCCCTTCCCACATTAGACCCTTTATGTTCCCAGATGAAAGACACGCACACAGCCTTTATATTTTAATATACCTCAAGCAGCACAATAGCTGCGGACCTATAGAGGCCTACACTCCATGCTGTTAGAATGGATCTCCTATTTATAACCTGTTACTCCTGTTTCATCTGGGCTGCTCTTAGCTTCAGTTAGGCAGCGCTCTGGGCCATGTTCTCTGGGCCTCTAGCCCATGGCGGCCCTCCTTGCTTCTCTCCTGCACGTTCACTCTTCCATGGCAGCTTCTCAATTTCTCTGAAACCTCAACCCCACCCATGTCTCTTCTCCCCAGCTATTGGCTGTCGACATCTTTATATACCAATCAGAATTAACAGGGGTCAGGTTCCGCAGGCTACTGCAGACTGGAAACCCTGGAGGCCAGCACGTAGCATTAGAATATAAGCAGCATTATGCCAACCCATTGCGCAGGAGCGCGCGCATGCGCGCATACACACATACACACATACACACACCAGCTAATTCTGATATGCCTTGATTAGGTCAATGGTTGGGTACTTCTAAACTTCCCCACAGCTAGCACACAGTCCCCTCTGGTATCCCCGAGTTGATCTATTAAAATCTGTATCTCATCTCTGCTACCCAAGACCCAATTGGGGAAGTGGCCCCTAGGGCTATTTGCCCAGATACTTACATGCCAATGGGCCTTTAGTTTCATCTTTCTGATTCCCTGTCATGGCGATTCCGTCTTCTTCCCCTCTCTCTCTTGGTCCCTTGCTGATGCAATTTAGAAGTTCCACCCATTCCCTGCCTAGCTATTGGCTGTACAGCAATTCTTTATTATCAATCATTGCCAGCTGGGGGCAGGGACCCTCAGGTCAGAAAGCATGGCTTTGGGAGCCAAATTAAGAGAAAGCATTAGAACCAATTCCCAACACTATGTAATGGGTTTAGTGATGTGAATTCTTTCCCAAGGCTAGCTCTTGTCCCAATCATAACAAATGTCCCATTACTGTCACCCTTAGTTTATTATTGACATTTTCCACTGTGATACAGTCTCCCCATGCTTGTGGGGATGTTTACCTATCTCTGTGGCAATACTGTCAGAAAACACATTTCCTATGGAAGTTCTCCTAACTTTGTTGAGGATTGTTTTATGAGCTGATTATACATCAATTTTTTTGTGCTTGAGAAAAACGTGCATTATCAGGGCTAGTGAATTGGTGAAGGGACTTGCCTCCAAGCTTGATCTGAATCCACGAGTCTTGTAAGATGGTAACCTAATATGCCTCCCCCCACCCCTACACACTGGATGCTAAGAAAAATGTGCATGATCTAAGTTTGTTTCCTGTCACATTTACGGTTACATGTCTGTATTCTTAATCTTTACTACTGTGTTTAACCTTATAATAGAAAGGGACCCAGATCACATTTTCCCTATGTTAAATTCTTAGTCCTCATTTCCTTCTCTCATCCCTTTCCTCTCACACTGAGTCTCCTTTTTGCAACTTCTCCTCCCACTTCCATGTCTTCTCCTGTGCGAGACCCCCTGAGTTTAATTACGGTTGTTTGCATGACCTCGAGTGGGGAGTTATTTACTGGAATATGGGTAACTTATCAGTGGCAACCCCATGGATAAAAATGACATTTTTCTCTTCCAGTGTTCTGTCTGGTCTTCTGTTGACTTGGATACAGCTACAAAGTAGGAAGAAGAACCTCAGTTGGGAAAATCCCTCCTCCTGTAGGCTTGTTCGTGAGCCATTTTCTTGACTGATAATTGATAGGGAGCTGTCCAAGCCTTTGCCTGTGGCGCCACTCGGGCAGGTGGTCCTGGGTTGTTAAAAAAGCAGGCTGAGCAAGCCACAGGGAGCAATCCACTGAGCAGCACTCCTCTATAGTCTCTTCTCTGTGCTAGCTTCCAGGTTCCTACCTTAGTGTCTTAGTTAGGGTGTTGTTGTCATGAAGAAACACGATAATCAAAGAAACTTATAAAAGAAAGCATTTAATTGGGGCTGGCTTACGGTTTCAGAGGTTCCGTCCATTATGGCAAGAAGCATGGCAGCATCCAGGCAGACATGGTGCTGGAGAAGGAGCTGAGAGTTCTACATCTTGATCCACAGGCAGCCAGGAGGAGGCTCTGGTTCCACACTGGGCAGAGCTTGAGCATAAGGAACCTCAAAGTCCGCCTCCACAGTCACACACTTCCTCCAACAAGGCCACATCTCCTAATAGTGCTACTCCCCATGGTCAGCATGAACACATGAACCTATGGGGCCAAACCTATTAAAGCCACCACACCTGGTCTCCTTCAATGTTAGACTGTGACTGGAACGTGTAAGATAGATAAATCCTCTCCATGTTGCTTTTGATCAGTGTTCTATCACAGCAATAGAAACCCAACTAGAATATCTAGCAACAATTAACTGCCACTAGTCTCTCATGGGACTCAGGGGCTCCTCATGCAATTTGAGTAAATGCCAACAGGCCCAATCTTGTACAGATCTTGTACAGACAATCTCAGCTTCAGTGAGTTAGTTCATCAGTGCAATAGCTATGTCATGTCCAGAAGACATCTTTTGGGGTTTTTTTTTTTTTTTTTTTTGGGGGGGGCACAGTTGAGGCAGGGTTTCTCTGTGTAGCCTTGGCTGTCCTGGAACAAACTCTGTAGACCAGGCTGGCCTCAAACTCAGGGATCTGCCCATCTCTGCCTCCTAAGTGCTGGGATTAAAGGCACGTGCTGGCACAGCCTGGCCAGAAGACATCTTTTTACTGCACATCTGCTTCACCAACCTCTGGCTCTCTCCCTCTTTACGACGTTCCCTGAGTCCCATCTAGGCCATTTCAGCCCTTACTCTGGGTGCTCTGGCCAGTTGCAGGGTTTTGCAGTATGAAGTTTTCTGGTGGAGCAATTAACCTCATACATTTTGACGACAGGCTTCCTAATTCTCTTTGTGACCCACCCCTTCTCATGGTGAAGCTACTTTAGTCATGCACAGACAGAATGATACCTATCCCAGGAAAATGAACCTTTTGTTGTCATAAATGGTGCTTTTCTCATAAATGCAAATATTATAAATTTAATTACATATTCACAAATATAAATAGATGTTGATGATTTTGACTCAAGAACACCTGCTTTGCACTTGTAATTCTGTTTTCTTCTTGTTATTTGTTGGGTATATTTTCTTCCTTTGATTTTTCAATCTTTCCTGGAACACAGTAACCCTGGACAGTGTTTTGTTTATACAAAAGCTTTATATAGAGGCAGAGACAGCAGATTTATGAGTTTGAGGCCAGCCTGGTCTACAGAGTAAGTTCCAGGACAGCCAGAGCTATACAGAAAAACCCTGTTTAAAAAAAAAAAAAAAAAAAAAAAAAAAAAAGCTTTATATAACTTTAGTTTAAAAAAGTAAAACACTACAATATGTCCCTAGTTCAAAGTCTGCACTTTTCTATCCTCCAAATCCAAGAGCTTTAAAATTCGCACATAGCAACCAAAGAAGAAGACAATGTTGCCAGCAGACTCAGAGCGTTTCATCCAATGAAATCTTGACCGACTGCATGACATTTCTGAGACAAGCAAATGCATTTACAAAAGAAAAACAAAAACATAAAATGGAATGAAATTCCATGATTCTAAATCAACCTGTTCTGATAAAAACAAAACAACAACAACAACAACAACAACAACAAAAAAAAAAAAAAAAAAAAAAAACCTCAGTTTCCTGGAAAACAACATACTGTGTTTTTCTGTCTCCCGGAGCACAAATGTGATTCATTACAACAGATTCCACAGACTCCAAGAACAATTGCAGCATTTAAATACGAAGCTCCGCTTTTTGTGGGAGGTAAGAAGACTGTTTCTGGGCATACTGACAAAGTAAACAAGGTCAGGAGAATTATAACGTAATGCGTACTAAGCCTCAAATTAGCAAGGGAAAAACACTAAGAGAAAGAAAACAGAGGCAGCCACCACGGATATTTAAAGGAACGATAAAAACACTTTCAATATTTGAGGCCCACTCTTGTGTTTGCTTTCTTTTTGTTTTTGAGACTTGGTCTTAAAATACAGCCCTGGCTGACTTAGAAAACTCACTCTGTAGACCAGGCTGGCCTGTAACTCACAGAATTTCCCAGTCCTGCCTCTGCCTTGTAAACACACTATGCCCAGCCTGCTTTGCTTTGAAAAGGGAATTTTTCTTGGCATAAAGTACTTCCCCCTGGGTGTTAACAAGCAAGAATTGTCAATGCACTGTGAACACGTTGGGCATTGCAAACCAGGGCCTTTCCATTTCTACCAAGCGAACTTCAACGCAGGCAACCATTATAACAAATGGTTAGAGTCTATACATAGAAACATTTCAGCAACGTTGAAATCAATGTATCCAAACCAAATAAAACTTACATCTCAAACATTACCATCTAAGAACATGGACCGGGGAGCCCTTAAGCCTCTCCAAGGTTCTCAGACCCTTCAGCATCTCATCCGGCCCACGGAGTTCCCACCTCAGGCTGTGGCCCCTCCTTCTGTCTGCAATGGGCAAGCCATGCTGCATCTAGGTTTTTTTTTTTTTTTCTTCCGTGTTTATTGTGTGTTGTAGTGATTATTTAAAAATGGCTGCTGGTCAAGTCGAAGGTATAGGCCTAGATCAGACCCCATGTTCCGTGGCCAGAGGCCACGGGAGCGATGCAGCTAGAAATGGCCAGCCGGAAATACCAGCCCTGCCACCCACGAGACGCCAGCTTGGGAGACGGCTTTGCCAATCTTCCATGCTGTCTCTGCAAGGCTGGGCATTGCCCAGACCATCCCGCCAACCCCGTGGGCCCAGTAAGAAAATGAGACTCTAATGCTTAAATTATCCAAAGTCTTATATATTTAGTAATGATCAATCGATGCCCTTACAATCAGAGGTGTAATCCAATACCCAACCTAGATATACTAACTACCTTTGACTGTTACAGACAAGCAAACATCAGCCTACGTGTCCCCCCACCTCTCTTTTTCTCAGCTCATTTCTCTCCTAGCTCCTCCTCTTCCTCTCTTTACTCCTCCCACCTTAGCTCCTCCTACAATTGTGCTTCTGAACTGTTCCTTGTCCTTTTCTGCCTTCCCCTTTCTGCCTTCTTGGAGCCCAAATCCCTTGCCAGTTAGTTAATAGGCCTGGGTCTTTTGCCCTGAACTGCCAATCATCACTTTTGAGGCAGGCAAGAGCCTTCATTACATACCAGAGTTTAATGAGCCAGCCAGTGATGGATATATAGGCCTAGAAACTCCCTCTAGGAAGATGGGTTCCCTGCAATAGAGTGACGCTCCTTTTCCAGTAGGCAGAGGACTTGAACAGGCCTAAGACATTTGAGGCCACGATAAAAGCAGATGTAAAATTGTTTTGGATGTGGTTGGAAGAAAGATGGGGATGACCCTTTCCCCAGCTTCTGCTGTGTGAAGGCAATGCCTCTTGGTGGCTGGGGAGATTTGTTTGGGGTTTAGAGAATGGGAGACTCCACGTTTTGGTGGTGGAGATGGTGATGTCTTTTGCCTGGTGGCAAGTTTGGGGAAAGCTGTTTGTCCCCTTGGAGACTTCTTTGGTAAAGAGAGCAATGAGCTGCCCTCAGGCAGAGACAGTAATGACCATCTCCTGCTGTCACTGAGACTCTTAGTAAAGCCTCAGGAAGGAACTGGAAGCCCTGATAGAGTTCTTAGAGAATTCCCCAAGAAGGCATGATGATAGCTGGACACTGGGTGGCCTCTTCTTTGCCCTTTGGCCACCTTCTAATTGAGTGTGACCTCAATCAGGACCTCTGGTACCATCTAAGTCCAGGACAGGAAAGAAAAGGGACATCTGAACAGAAAGAAATCTGAGGCAGATCTGGAGGACATCGTGGTGGGGAGCAGGAAGGGGTTTATAGACCTTCCTATCTTTGAAAGTCTACCACATATTTGATTGGAGGGGGTAGCGGGGGTAGTTTTGTTTTGTTTTTGCTAGCCATTAGTTTTTACAATCAGATCTATACTTTTAGTAGAAGTTTTAAATGTCTTACAAAAATCACTGCTGTTTTAATAACGATCTCGAGGCAGCTATGTTGTCTAATAAGGATACTGAGGCAGCTCTGGCGGCAGGCCGTGGAGGAACACTGTGTGTTGGGGTCTTGCTCATGGCATTTGCTACACACACACACACACAAGATTAATTGCGTGCTGCAATGAGTAGATCTGGCTATTAGGGCAGAAATAACCTCTTACCTCGCAGAAGGCAGGCTTCAAAGTGAAAACTCAAGTGCGTATTGTAAGTGTTCATTAGCATTTATATTGATGTCGGTATAACAGAGAAAACATTTATGTTCTGGTTATAGTTACAAAGGGCTTTGAACCAGGGCTGCCTTGGTTCATCTCCTAACGCTGCTACCAACTAGTTGGTTGCTGCTGAAAATGTCCTGGCTTCTCTGCTCGGTTCAGCACTTGTGAAGTGAAATTCCTTTGTTCACACTGCACATGTGCATATGTGCAAGCTGCCTGCCAGGACTCTCATTGTCAACCAGAAGATGACAGGCAATAAAATGTAAAAATTATGAGATCTACTTTGAGGGGGGTGTGACTATGGAGTCAAAAAAAAACCCAAAAAAAACAAAAAAACAGGAGAGCACAAGAACGTGGTCTTAAGGAAGGAAGCCAGGGAAAGAGCTGCTGGAATATTAGATACTGTGACGTGGACATCTCCTGGTGTTTTAAAGGTTGTTGAACAAGTCTGTGAGGAGGCGGGGCCCCAGGAAGAGAACAGGAAAGGACGAAATCAGAGCTATCAGAGTGAAATCATTGTTCTCTGTAGCCACCGCTTAGGTACACTGTAGGTGATGTACTGGGAGATTTTAAACCACGGCAGCTCCGACTTCTACCTTAGCACAACTGACTCCATGGTGGTAGTACCATTCAGGCTGTAAAACTCAGTACATAGACACCTGCCAAAACCAAAACAAAGGCCTGATCCATCTAAGCCTGTCGTTCTGGGAAAGTCTCTAAATGCACTAACCTGGCTTTGGGGCTTCTACAGTTCGGCTCTGGCTAACTGTTCTTATTAACTGAAGTATGTCAACCCAGGGCAGTGTGTGTGTGTGTGTGTGTGTGTGTGTGTGTGTGTGCGTGCACGCGCGCAAGCACATACTTAACAGCTCACCCTGAGAAAGGCTCAGGTTTACAGGAGGATCCCAAACCCAATATAGTTGCCAGGTTGGCTAACACTGACCTTCATTGGCTTAGACCCATGTCCTAGGATACCTCACAGCACAGACAAGATCAGAAGGTAAGATGCTTCCACAGTAGTTCGTGTTGGGCTCAACAGAGCCCACTCAACGCACGGGCCAAGGTGCTTCTCCACATCCAATCATTGTAGCTTCTTGAAGGAACATTATAGTTATGTGAAACTAGGAATCCACACGTGTCAGCTTAAGCTCCTCCTGTACAATCTGGCTAGAGGCTCATTCTAACTGGGGTCATGGGACTTCCTCTCGCAATGGTTTTAGCATCTCGCAGCTAATGATAACTCCATCTTGCTTGGGTCAGGTGCCTTCTCTTACAGCTCATACCCAACAATGCAACAGAGAACCCTGCTGGCTCTGCCTTTAATGCATATCCTAATGCAACCCCCTTTGCTGCACCCATCATCTCCGCAGTCCACTGAGGTCACTCTAGTCACTTGTCACCCATATTAGCACAGCAGCCCGCCCACATCCTGAGCAAAGTAGCCAGAGGGTCCTCTGCATATGACTATGTTTCTTACTTCATTCAAGAGTAAGACCTCATCCTTCTGATCGCCAAGGGTCCTGTCAGTGCTGCAGTCTGGGTTCAGGGAACACACATAGCTCTTCCTCACCAGCAATGCTTTCTTTTAGCATTTAAGGGCCGAGTATGTTCTCCCATGTAAGTAATCTGTTGGCGCTGCAACCCTGAGAAGTTTGTTTGTTGTTGTTTTCTGTGTTGTGTTTGTTTTTGTTTTGAGGCAGGATTTCATTATGTGGCTCTGGCTGCTCTGGAACTCCTACATAGAGCAGGCTGGCCTTGAAATCAGAGATCCGACCTGCCTCTGCCCCCCAAGTGCTGGATAGGTGTGTGCCAGCATACCTGGCTGAATCCGAGAAGTTATATAAAATAACTTGGTCAAGGTTATTTGCATATCCAAGAAGTCACAAAGCTGAGACTATGAGGAGAGTCTGATTGTGGAGCCCAGCCTTAAGCCTTAAGTCCTGCTTTTGAGAGTTGGTGATTTCACTATAGCACATTTTAAGTATTCATCAAAGGCCCCCTGACCTCTACACACACACACACACAAACTGGGTACATCAGAAAAATTTCCCAAGCAATTGGGTTTTTTAGAGTTCCAGCACTTGGGGAGGCAGAGGTAAAAGGATCTCTGGATTTTAGGTCAGCCTGGTCTACAGAGTTAGTTCCAGGACAGCCAGGGTTACACCAGAAAACCCTGGGGTGTGTGTGTGGGGGGGGGTGCGGTATTTCTTATGTGTGGGTATAGACACCACATACGTGTGGGTGCCCACAGAGGGTTTCCATGGAGAGTAGAGTTTTGTAGGCACAGGACTTAACATAGCAGGTCTTATTTTGATCCTTGCTATGCTGAGCTCTATTTGAGACTGAACAGCCTCAGTCTTTATCTCACCATCATTTCTGCAAGTTCTTTTCCAGAATTCGAGTCCTCTAATTCTCTGAGGATAAACATCTAGAATAAGCTCTTCGACGACACTGTCCTTTATTCATTTTTGTCTCTTGACTTTTTCTTATTCTGCATCTTTTGGAGGTGAGGGGGGAGTGTGGGTAGAAGGGACACAGATGTCGGATTAGGGTGACTAATCACAGTCAACCTAATGGCTCATTTCTACCTTAACTCACCTTCTGAGAATGAAAATTCTACCCAGGCCTGCTATTTATAACATCCAGAGCACTGTGGGAGTTTCCCAACTGGTAGCATGAAGCTGCTGGCAGTTTCAATTTGAGTTTCAGAAGGAGGTGGGGCACATCAGTGCTCAGTTTTTGCATCACTCCCACAGAGCAGGAGGCCAGCCCTGCTTATGGAGTCCTGAGACCCGCTTCTCTCTCAGCTGAATTGGGTAGACAGCTGCAAGTGAGGAATGCAGCTGCGACTCCCCTCTTCCCTCAGCAGGTTCTCACTCCAAGATCAACTCTCCTCTGGAGAAAAGATACGCGAGTCACCAAGATTCCCCTTAATCCCGTGTCACTTGTCACAGGGGATGTGAACCGTCTCCTCACAAAGAGTTTTCATGGTGGCGACATTTTCAGATTTCCTTTCCAAGCTTAAGCCACCTATCGCAATTGCTTTGGGGGTTCACTTGGTTTAGGCCCCAGTTACTTGGCAAATATTCTTCCTCATTTGTGGTACAAATTCAGGACTGGTTCTGTTTGTTTGCTTGGTTTTTTGTTTGTGTTTGTTTTATAGACTATACAGTTTTCTGCTTCTTTTAGCTCTTTTGCTTTCAGTTCTTTTGCAGTGCTATGGAAAGTAAGGCATCTTCCAGCTTGAAGGTGTTAAATAATTAGTCTTCTCTGCAGGCCTCTCTCCCAGGAGGCTGGATGAGCAGAAGTATGGTTATGGTGATGGCAGATGGAAGCGATTTGGGCAGGAAGAGACCAGGAACATGAGGTCACTGGCAACACAAGTCATGGGTGGAGAGTGCCCCAGTGTGAGTTGGGAGATCATGCCTGGAAAAGATGCTGCTGTGAAGAACAATCAACTTTCAACTCTGAAAAGGGCTTCAAAAGGTCGTAGCCTGGTTTAGCTATAGTGTAAACACTTGAGCCACAAAGCTAGAAGAAAACTTAGTATGCAAAGATCCCAGGAAGATGATACACTCACACGGCATATATACACACTCAAACCATACTGTCTTTTAAGATAGGAATTGTAGTACCACAAGGTATGGTGGTCTGAATTAGAAGAGCCCTATAGGCTCATAGGTTTGAATATTTTGTCCCCAGTTGGTGCAACTGCTTGAGAAGGACTAGGAGAGGGAGGGATGGCCTTGTCAGGCCTTGAGGTTCCACCACTCTCAGGTCTCTACTTGTGGATTAGATTTAAGCTCTCAGCTTCTGCTCCCAGCGCCATCCCTGCCTGTCTGCTGCCATGCTTCCTGACACAGTGACCATGGATTCACCGTCTGTAACGTTCTTCCCTAAGATGTCTTAGTCATGGTGTCTCCTCACAGAAAAGTTAGACACAAGGTATGACTGACTAAAATTGAAAACCCATCCTCAAAAAAAAAAAAAAAAAAAAAAAAAAAAGATTAAAAAAAAATAAAGACTTTGGGAAAGGTCACAAACAGGAAATACATGTATCACAGAAAATTAATTTTTGAAGAAGTGACAAACCTTGAACAATGTTGTTCCCTTTTAGTGACGAATGAATGAACAAACTAGTATCTGCACCACAGAATTAGCCAAACACAAACAGTGCTAGACTTTTTCTGAAGCAATATGGACACATATAATTACTTCAAGGGTCTCTTCATGTCCCTGCACAGGACCGGCACAAGAGTCACGAGTGAGCACTATTACACACAGAGCCGACACACAGCTGCAACAGTTAACGCCTCAGAACAGTGACAATAATAGCCTTCCCAAGCAGTGCCACGTAGTATCTACAAAGGACATAGTACACTAGTGTGCTGACAGAAACCACTTTTACAGAGTATGAAGAAAAAGTAGGACAGACAGTGCCCAGCAGTGGGTGTGGCACACGCTGTTCAATCCCAGCACTCAGGAGGCAGATGCAGGCAGATCTCTCAGTTGCGCAGAGAAACCCTGTCTTGAAAAACAAACAAACAAACAAACAAACAAACAAGAAAAGAAAAGAAACGAAAAAAGAAAGAGAGAGAAAAAAGAGTCAAGTACTGAGTATGGCTTAGCTTTAAGATATCAAATAAATAGATATCAATAAAATAGATATAGATATCAATAAAAACATCAAGATGTTCAACTCAGGCGTTGTTTCCCTACTTCCCTCTGTGTTGCCTCTAAGTTATTTGTTTAAAATTTAACTGGCTCCCCAATATGCACAGCATCTGGCATTTGAATAACAGTATTAGAATACTTGGTTCTAGCAATTTCTATTTGCAAAAAGCTTCTGAGGACAAGTGCTGAAGCATAAGGTGCTTTGTAGAACTGCACTACCTAGTTTTGTCCCCTGTCGTGACAAACCTCTCTAGAATGTTCCTTGGCTTCACACTCTTGTGTGAAGCTTTAAGAAGCTGCCACTGTTTCTTCTGCCAGCTTTGGTTTCAACCCCCCCAACCCCCAAATGTTCTCCTAAACCACTTTTCCAAGTAATAATTAATTACTCTAGCGCATACACTTGCTTTATCCAAACTGGCCTCCATTCCCCAAAGAACAAAGCCCTTAAAGTTCAGATGTCATGTGTAAGAGGTCAAATGTCCTCCACATGCACATGGTGACACTGTTTTGGAATCTTTGGGAGAAGGGGCCTACCTAGAACAGACGCCTCAGGGTGAAAGTGGAAAGGAGGTTCACAGAGAGGCTTTGCTTTCTCTTCTGCCTAAACATGGAGCCCTAGCTGACTGCTCTACTGTCAGGGAGCCACATCCCCTGCCGTGATGGACTTGGATCCTCTTGAACTGCGAGCCAGAACACCAAACTGAACAAAGCCAACCCCTTCCTCCTCCCTTACACTGCTTTTATCAGGTATCCTGCCACAGAAATGAGATCCTTGCCACCGATACAGACGATCGGTATCAAGAAAAGGGGCCATTGTTTCGTCAACCTGACCGTGTGGTCCATAGCCTCTGAGAAATGGTCCTCGGGAGGAATGCTCAAGAGGTTGGAGCTGTAGGCTAGAGAAACCCAAACATGCAAATAGGTCATTCTGGTGAGGCTTTAAAGGCTTAGCATGCCACGTAAACATCAGCAGTGTCCACCTTATGAGGGTTCAGAGAAAAACCGAGGCCCTACAGCAGTGGTTCTCAAGTTTTGGGTCAAGACCCCTTTGCAGGGTTGAAATGGGAGTCACATATCAGATATCCTGCATGTCAGATGTTTATGATTCCTAACAGTAACAAAGTTAGTTATGAAGTAGCAACAAAAATAATTTTATGATTGGGATCACCACACATGAGGGTATTAAAGGGTCCCAGCATTAGGAAGGCTGAGAACCAGTGCTCTACAGGAACCGAGCTAGGGAACATTCCTATTTATTATAGCAAAGTAGGGGCTGAGGAGATGGCTCAGCAGTTAAGAGCACTGACTACTCTTCCAGAGGTCCCGAGTTCAATTCCCAGCAACCACATGGTAGCTTCCAACCATCTGTAATGGGATCTAAAGCCCTCTTCTGGTGTGTGTGAAGACAGTGACAATGTACTCACATACATAAAATAAATAAATCTTATTATAGCAAAGTACCTGGCTGCAGTCCACTCATGCCCTGTAATTCTGACTGAGGCGGAGTTAAAAAGTCATAGACTGAGTTGCTTGGAAGAAATTCAAAGAGTAAGAGCCAGCCTACAGTGTGGTTCCTCATCATTATTCTTAGGAACTACATTGAGAACACAAAGATATAAAAACTGCAATCTGCTAGGGAAAGATTTATGGCCACTGTTAATTTAAGGTTGAGGACAAGACAGACACTTAACAATGGAGCAGTAACTAATGCCATTAAAGTGCACTTGGTAAAGGCCCCATGCATCAAAGGCTCCAGTCTTCCCTAATGGAAAACTGCCTATGATGAGCTAGGCAGGTGCTTACTGGCTGCACAGAGAGGAACTATGCTACATTTTAAGGAGCAGAACTTGGTGTTGTATCTACATGGTGGTGGTATGTAGGTTAAGAACGAGTGAAGAGGTTGTGGAAGCTTAGGCCAAGGTCTTAGAAAGCCACTGAGGGCAGGCATCACGTGGGAGGATCTGATTCTTGGCAAGGAAGCCAAGAGGTCTAGAGAAGTCTGAGTTACAGTGGAGACCCCAACAAGAACATTCACTGAGGAAACAACAGGCCCCAAGTGGAGAGGACCCAAGAGAGGTCAAATGTGCTACCGGTGAGAGCTGGGATCTACCACAGCCTTCAAGAGCATATGATCCCACCTGATGTGGGAGCAAGGAACTGTAGAGTCTGGTATTTGACCTGCTGCCTTGGTCTTGCTTTTCTTGCCGTCACGTTTTCCTTTTTGGAACGCTGTCTTTCTCTGTCCCCTTATATGTTGCTCTCTTGGATTTTCATTTCTTAAGGACTCAGTTACAAACCGCCCTGATTCTCAGAAGAGACTGAACTTTTGATCAACATTGCAACTAAGACTATGGGGACTTCGGAAGTTAGATTGCACACTTTTTGTATTATGAGAGGACCATACACCTAAACAGGCAGAAGTAGTATATTGTGGTTTGCGTACAGTGGGCTAGAGACTCATGTTTGAATATCTGGCCCCCAGCTGTTTGTGTGGTTTTGGGAAGTAGTGACCTTCAGGAAGTGAGGCCTATCTAGAGGGACTGGCTTTCTTGGGGCTGAAGGGCCTTGAAAATCAACTGCCCAGCCTGCTCCCTGTCCCACCATGGTATTTATGGAGAGGGAAGGTGTCTCAACACTTCCTTCACCATGAAGATGCCTGCTTCCCTGACTTTTTTCCTCCAATCTAGGTAGATATTTTCATCTAAAACTCTTCCTGTCTTAAATTACTTTTGTTATTGTTAAAGTAACAAAAAAGTAACCAATACACCATGCATGCAGTGCTCATGGTATTCCCATCTTTCCTATGGTTTGTATATAAGCAAGCATCCAGGGGGAAGGGTGAGCTGAAAATAGAATGAATTCAGCTAAAGTGTTAACTCTGCTCTTCCACCTCCTAGGAAGTCTGGCATTTGATCAAAGCAGCCTGGTTAAAGTAAGTTTTACCAATTTAATCCAAGTTTGAAGTACTGCTCAAGATTATGACCTCAGATTGTATCTCTTCTGTGAGATACAATCCAACACCGGGCTCATCAACTCAAGTACTGGTTACTTTGCTTGAAAAATGTTTCCCATAGTTAACAATTGTAGCATCGTGGGAAACCATGTAGGCAAACTGATATAGCCTATCTAACAAAACAAGCCAGTGTTTTAGCCATTTTCTCAATGACTGACACAGTAAGTCAATCTCAAATGCTCTTGATACTGAAGGAAAATAAACTGAGGTGATATACAGAACGGTAAAGAGAAAGTGCACAGATAAACACGAAAGAACAGTAAGCAACAATGCTACTGAATAATAACCATCAAATACATATATACTGGCTATTGCACAAAATAGTAGCACACGGTTGAGCTGTTAGGAACGTCCGTCCCATTTGTGGTAAAGATGGTAAATGCACCAGAATACCAGCCTACAGGAAGTCAAATGTCTACTGTAACCTGCTTGGAAACTATTAAAGAACACAACCAAGTATAAACTAAAAAGACTACTAGAAGAGAGCAAATAAAACAAGTAAACAGAACTAAAAAGTATAAGAAAATAAAGGCCAGACAAGGAAGAAAAAAAAAAAAGCAATAGGAGAAACAAGAGTTAATTTATAGTTTTAAACTCATCAAAAGGATTTATCCTCTTTAGAGGATCAGTCAGATAAAGGACAGGTCACTACATCACTACACACACTAAACATAAGGATGCAAACCCAAGAAACAACTACAAACAGCAGTTAAAGTAGCACTGAGCAGCTACCTCAGAACCAGGCAACACAGAACACTCTCATATGACCAAGACACCCTGCAGTTACAGATACCACAGTCACAAACACGCAGCAGCGGCTCCAGATCTCACTTCTGAATAGCTAACTACTTTCTATCTATGTAGCAGTTCTTCCCAAGTCACCATTCCAGGCTATTTATAGCATTTCTCACAACTTTTCTTTTTTAACTCACTTCCAAAGCAACGTAAATATCAAAGGCAGGGGGATTAGTCTGTCTTGATCAAACTTCATTCTGAATAAAAATTGAGTGACTGGCTTGCAGTGAGTTCATAATGTTTACAGAGCAAATACAACTTCCTAGTAACGTATCTGCATAGTCCTTAGTTTCAAATTTTACGTTATTTTTTTTTCAGCTATGTAATTCTTTAACTTGAGTAGTTGTTGGTTAAGTTTTTGCAAGGCAAGATTTTGCATGAAAAGTTTAAACGTGGAAGTTTAGAAAAATGTCACTGAGAGACAATGACTCTAAAATTAAAAATCACAAAACATGACTTTCTCTAGTAAATATATATTGAGTCACATAAAAATATAATTACATGAGCTTCTATGTTTATTTAAGTTCACCAAAAACCCAAAACTGTGTCTGAACACAGGTCATCTAGAACCAACTGTTCATTGATAACGTAATACTATTCGGTAGAGTTATACCTAAGATAAATCATTAAATCCCCGATATTCTTCCAGTAGGCAAAAGGAACCTTTAAAAGTCAGACTTGCAAGCTGTAAGAAGATATAGAAAGTCATTTGAACTTTAATGTCTAGAACAAGTTTTACAGCACATTTCTAATTTACACACACAGTGGAGACCACTGAAAAAGCTCAGTGTGGCACTGCAGCAAGCAAGGTTCACCTGGGAGTCACCAGATTCCACAGTAGGCTTGTTACAATGAGCTACACAGTACTTAATGCCAGATAGTACACATTCTCAAAACGAGTGTGACCACTACCAGTGTGCTAACAACTGTCAGCATTCATGTTGTATACAGACTTAGTTTTATTTTAAAGTATGTGGCTCTCCAAATGGTAGTACATGAAGTGTTAAGTTTAAACATAATAACACGCCCCCAAGATGGAGACTCAGGACATAAAAACTTTGATCATTATTGCACCTATTTCTCTACACAAAAATGGAAATTTTACATTATAATCCTCCCAAAGAGTGAACAGGCGGGTTACAGACTCCTTGGCATTGAACACAAACAGAATCTACAATGACCATGTTTGACATGAGCTGATGCACAGCATTAATGTGCAAGGAAGTTTGGTGAACTATGAACATGCAAATAAAAATCTTCCAGAATCATTTTGTATGTTTTATAAAATGGTTTTGAACATATATTTCCATAAATATTCCCAATGATGTTTAGTTGATGACAAAAATACAATGCTATCCTTTATTATTTATGTCATAAAAACATGCTTCTGTACTGTTGAAATTGAAACATCATTGGAGAGCTGAGCTAATGAAACATCTAAAATTCAAAGTATCATAATCCAGCAGTAGCTGTCCTGACAGACAGGCCTCCCATCACCACTGGTGCCAACACTGTTGCACATGAACAAAGTTCAACACTGAAGGATCAAGACACAATTCAAACATCTTTTTAAAAATAAAGTGTTTCATAAACATGAGGAAATATTAAAAAGAAAAATAATCACATCATTTGCGATACATACTAGAAAATAGCACGATGTCATTTCTAAAATAGTCACTTCTTTATAGCATCCCAATTTATTATATCCAATTTCGGAAACATACCTTAAACATAAAGGTGTACTATAAGAAATTGCTCTGTTATCTGATATAATAAACTTGGTAACTCAGAATGTCATTTTCTTTTCTATTGTTAACAATTGTGCAAAAACAACCCTGCACCCATAAATCTAAAGTTACTTCAGGTGAGCATAAGGTAGTGACCAATACACTTTGGATCATACTCTATGTAAAGGGCACTACCTTGATAATCCATTTCTATTTTTAGACTTTGCAGACCTCTAAATTATACCCAGGCAAATTTCCATCTTTCCTGTTCTGGATGCAGTGGGACTCTCTCAGTGTTTGTGAGTGTGATGCCTCAAGTCTCAGCCCAAACAGATAAATCACTGTCACCCAGCCTCTCCCCCCAAAACAAATTTTTTTGGCTCCAAAATAAAGTACAATTATAAACTCTTGATGAAAAACTATGTTAAGGGGTCATCTATCATATACTATGGCTCTAAGTATGAATTTACAGAAAAGCACATCTCATGATCAGCAATTTTTCATAAACATGCAGCTCACTATAAAATACAAAACACTTGGCTTTCAAGAACAGATTTATAAAGATACACTGCATCAATAAAATTTTTTGTTTCTGATTAACTTTACATGGTTAAGGAGAATGAGAACTTTCCTAATGTGTATATATCAGATTTTATATTATAGGGTAGTATTTTGCATTTCTGAACATAATGTTCAAGAAGTAATATCTATACACAATAACATTCTAGACTATTAAAAGCCCATTCAAATTACAGAATTTTATTGATACAGTAGATTAATATAAACTGAAAAAAGATGATAGAATGGAATAAAGAATTTAGTACATTATTTTATAACACACTCTTTAAAATTAAAATACTTTAAATCTCTTTCTTAAAATTTTCATTGCCATGAAAGGCCAGAAAATTCTGGGACCAATACTGAGGTGTAAAGTCATCAGGTAAGTTCAGGACTATCTCACACGCCGTGCGATGCCCCAGACAGAGGCATGTCCAGGTATGCTGGCAGATGCTTCAGCATCTCGGGAGATGATGGGTGCCCTGGAGTAAACACAGATGAGCTACAAAGAGGGGCAGGAAGAGACCACTTAACTCCAACAAATAGTGACATCGAGAAAATGACACCAATTGTTGAAAACAAATTTTCACAGTAAAATTGCAGAAAATTCAAATACAAACACTGACAGACTACTGCTTAAGATCCACCCTAGCAAATGCTTTTCAAATTAATAGATCTGGTAAGCAGCTGGGTACTGTCAGTTTAAAGCCGCAGATAAAAGCTATACAAGCACTTTAGAAGTCAGAAATGGGGGAGTGGGATTATTTACACGTTTCTTCTTTAGTCTATGTCTACACAGCCGTCACACATGACACTTTCACAAGACTCTGGAGTCAATGTCATCACTGTGTGAGTGGCTGATGCATGTGACCACAAATTCATGGTCATCAAAAGTCCAACTGTCCACACTTTGGCAGTCCCATTTTGTGCATCACAGGCTTTATTCAGCCTCATACTTGACAAAAAATGTTTTTATCCCCCAAGCTTTCACAATGGAAGTTAATGACGTGTTCATCGTCTCTCTCGTTTAGAGCTTCGCCGCCGTACCTGAAGAGAAAAGTCAACAGATGACCAACGTAAGCACATTCACATTTAAAGTACCAACCATCATTTAAAAACATTCTTTATTCTCACACATTTCTGAATTTCTTTGCATTTCTTTTCCTAAAACTGTCCTCCTCTTTCTTCTTATCTTCAGATATTAAGGCCTCTATGATGTCTACATATGGACAAGCCCACAAGCAGCCTTTCCCAGGCAACAGATTCTTTTCCTTCTGTATTAATGCTTAGAAAGTCACAGAGCAGTGTCCCTAGGTGAGTAACAACTACTCTCAGATCCATCATCTTCCTAGTTCCTTTCTGTGGCAGAGAAAACACTTGACTCTAGGTCATTTTAGGACAGAAGTTAGTGAGTTTGGCTCCCAATACTTGGAGACACATCTACACAACCTTGAGTTCAAACATACTACTACCATTTACTAGCAAGGCCTATAGGAAGCTTAAAACTCTGATTTGGAAACAAGGTCAGTATAAATCAGCAGAAGGAAAGGAACAGGATTTTAAGTGAGTGAACCTAATATACAGCTGCTCTCCATTACTGTGACGACTCAGTTTTAGTTCCAATTCTCTTCCTCAAAGTCCTCAAGAAACAAAGCAGAGCAGCTTTGAGATGATTTAGATGAGACTCATCTAAACAAACCCTGGATAGAATCACTGAACATACAAAACAGAATTGGCCCACAGAGTCCAATTCTGGGAACCAAAGAACTCAAGTTTCCAAAATGAAAAGGATTGAGAGCAGATCTAAAACTTTAGCATTAATGCACCAGGAACACAGTTCCTATTTGTGTTCATTTTTCCCAAATGAGAAGTATGAGGTAGGGGACCAGGAGGGGGGCAACATTCGGGATGTAAGTAAGTAAGTAAGTAAGTAAGTAAGTAAGTAAGTAAGTAAGTAAAAGTAGTATGTGATAACCAGCAATAGCATTTGCTATTTAAAAGAAGGAAATCTCTGGAAAGCACCAGCTCCTACTTCTGTAAAAGCAGCTCCAGTGATAACCATACAAAGCCAGTTTACACCTCAATCCCAAAGGCTGATCTGAGTTCAAGATTCACTTTTACTCAGTGTGGCTTTCTTCTGGTTTCTACCATGAGACTCAAAACAGAAACGTCACAAACATCTGTGAAACAGGAGTTCACACTTCAAGGAGACCAGTGTCTAGACTGGCAACAGGAACCTGCTTAGACTCCTCCCACTCAGCTGACAGGTTCTCTAGGCATTATTATAATACCCATCACCCTCAAGTAAGTTCAAGCTCCCCTCAAAGCTGTTTCTCCATTACCCTAGCTGGTAAGTAAAAGAACATGGCAAACTCATCAACCAAGACATACGTATCTAGAGTTACAGACAACAGCAAGCATTAAATGGAGCTGACTAAGTATCTACTGGCTCAATTTTTACATTTTGTAATACCATATACATGACACTTCAATAAGGACATACATTTCCCACAGAAATGTCCTCCTCTTCTGCTCCTTCCTGTGGAGTGTCGTCACTAACAGGAGAGCTGGCCTGAAGTACATCCATTTCTTCACTTGAATCGTTTTCTTTAGTAGCTACCTGTTTGGAGCGTCCTACACGGCTAAAGCAAAACACATAAAATAAAATGAGAATCCCAATATTAAGTTGTGTATTAATTCACTGGAAAAAATGTCTTAAGTAGTTTAATAAATTTTTTGTCATTTTTATTCTCAATCATTTCATGATATAAGAAATAAATTTTCATCTTGACACATAAGAATCTTACAAAGTTTACAGAAAAAAAGAAAGGTGTCACCAAGACTATCACCATAAAGGATCTGTCAACAAGCGGAAGCCAGTACCTATCTCAGCTTTCCTCTGCATCAGTCTTCACTACGTGGCTCAAGGCGAGCACCCTCTGAGTAGAGAGCAGAGCACTTTCTGTCACACTATCTCAGACTGTGCAAAGAGAAATCTGAGCCCGGAATATGAATGCACCATCGTCCCTGACACTGCTACCACCATTCATTCCTACAGCTTGCCTTTTTCTTTACAGAGTGATCCTTTAAAAACAGAACAGATGCTGTCACTCCCATAAAAAACCCTGCACTGAACCAAGAATAAACTTGTAAATCCCTTCAGATGGTCCTGGCCTACCTGTCTATTCCTGACAGTTAAAATCCAGTAAACTTTTTTGCCTTTTCCAGTTCCTTGGATTTACCAAAATTTTCCCACTTCAGAAACTTCATCTGTAGTATTCTTTCCCTAACTCTCTATTTGTTTTGTATTTATATACTGCGTGTGAACACAGATGTGCCACAGACAACCTGTGGAAGTCAAAGGAACTCAAGGGAACTGGTTCTTTCCCCCTACCATGTGAGAACTAGAGACTGACCTCAGGCAGTCAGGCTTGGCAGTGAGCGTCTCTACCCAGTGAGCCCTCTCACCTCATTTCTTCTATTAGTTTTAAGTAATTAATTCACTGTCACATTAGAAAAAGAAAAATTCTCCAACTTCCTTCCACTATATTCTCTTAAAATGCCTTACATATTTTCAGGACACATACCAGAGTTATAGTTTCATATTTGTACGTTACTACTTAGTGACTGTTTGCCCACTGGAAAGCAAGCCTCGTGAGAATAAGGTGTGTTATGTGCCACCATACAAAATTACATGGATGATGATGTTTTTCAATTATATTATAGTTAGAACACAAAAAGCAGACAAATTATAACATGTTATTATTCCAGCTCTGGAAAAAAACTGTCTAGAAAGTGAAAGATAGTCTAACAAGATAAAATAAAAAGTATCCTTCTATACTAAAAAAATATATACTTAGGTTCTGAAGGTTTATGGAAAGATTTGTGAAACTTAAGGGGAAATCATAACCTATTTAAGCTCTCAAGTTTACGATGCCCAGATATTAAGAAAAAGTTATAAAGGTGAGATACTTAAAATTCTATTATTTAACTGCTATAAAATTAATGTCAAGCTACTGACTATTGCTTAAGAAACAATGATTTTGCTTGTTGGATCCAAACATAGTTAGGAAGCTGTCATAATATTGTACTTAGCTGTACTTCTAACATTATAGAAAAATTATGTGGAGGAAGGCATGAAGCACTGTGACACTTGGGCAACTTTTCTTTTTCCTATGGAACACACAGGAACAGGAAAAACTCTATGGTACCCAAGTATTTAGCTGAGATGTGCTGGAAACTAAAAGAGATAAGTGTAATACCATGTCTTGGTAGAGCCGTTTACAAGACGATGTAATTATGTTTGATTTTTAAAGGTACTCAACAATGATCTCCAATTCTGGTGCCAACTCTTCAATAACGTTTAAAAAGTCAAGTACTGGGTACAGCTACACAGTGAGCATGCCTAGGAAGATATGACATTTCTGACTAATAGGACATGCTATTCTGGCTCTACTTTTATAACAGGAGATCGCCCTGCCTGGTGTGCGGCTGACAGTGCTGGTATTCATGCTATGGTGATGACTCTGGACAAACTCAATGCTCTCTTATTAATGCATTTGTGTGAGCATCCAAAAGTACACAAAGATGCAAGCGTCAAAAAGTAGAGTAGGGAATGATTAAGAGGAATTGTAGCCTGCAGCAATGAGGAAACCTGGCTGATGCATAGTGACTACTGAAAATAGCATGTTTGTATACCTTAAGACTATATAACTATTTGGAATTCATTTATAAAGACTTCTCTAGACCTTTAAAAAGTATACAAATATTAATTGGGCTATTAATTCCCTAGATAAGTTTATAAAAATGTCTTACCTAGTATATTTGAAAAATATTTGGACAAAATATTTGGAATTTAAATAAATATGCTTATACACTTATAAAGTTTGTAAAATAATTTGAAATTGATTTGAAATTTAATACTATCTACAACTTACATATTTTTTTTGGGTTGTGATGGTGATGGTGCTTTTGATGGTCTTCCTCGTCCTTTCTGTGGTGTAGACTGTGTGGATTCAACTGCACTAGTTTCAGGAGATTCTGCTCTGCTTTGGGGAAGACCCAAATGTGGACAGCATCAGATTATGATTTACATTATGGTAAGCACATTCACTGCATCAATGTCCAGTTTAGGACTGCACACACTCACCTCTGCTGTGCTCTCTTTGATGTGCGGTGCTGCTTGCTTTTTGACTTCTGTTCCGTGTTTCCAATTTGTCTTTCTTCTTCTTCATCGTCGTCTACTACAGGAGGTGCAAGTTTCTTCTTGTTTCCTTTCTTGGATGTTTTCATTGCTGGTTCTTCCTTCGATGTGCCCCCACCAGGAGGTTTTGGTGGCCTGCCCCTTTTGCCCTTTTTTGGCGGGCTGTTCTGCTCATCCTCATTTTCCAGGAGCTCCTCCTTGTGCCTCTTCTCCTCAGGCCACTGCTGCTCGTCTGAGTCTGAAGCTGCATGGCCTCTTTTCCGGCTTCGCTGGCTGCCTTTAGGTTTCTGTTCCTGTACCAACTTAGTCAGGTCATCCATACCTAATTTCTCTTCTGGGTCTGTGACAGGTGCTTTTTTCCGACTTCTAGGCTTTTCCAACTCAGACTGGAGGGAAAAGGATCACAATTTTTAAAATTAAATTTTGAAAAATGAAATTGTTAGGGCTCAGGGTGTGGTTTAGTGGCAAAGCCCTTGCCTAGCATGTGCAAGGCCCTGGGTTCAAGTGCCAGCATGGCAAACAAACAAATAAATAAAACTATTAGCATTCTGAATATTGTCAACTCCTAAAATCGTGTGACATACTTTTGTCACAAATATGTATCTAAATATACAGTTCTTAAATATAGTGCAAACACAGCTCTTTATGACTTTGATTTGATTTGTAGAATGAAGAAGGCCTCATGATGCTGCCCAGGCTGGCACTGAACTTTTCTCCCATGTTAAGAGTTCAAATTAGCTGGGATGACAAACATAGGCCACTTAACTTAGCTATTTTCTAGAATTTGAAAATTTCTTTTGAGTAGAATTTCATTTCTAAAACAAAAACCCCTATTTTTATTAGTTCTTTGAAAACCTGATACAATGTACTGTGATCACACTCACCCCCCAACTCATTTAAGATCCACCTCTATTGTCCTATCCATTCAACTTCTTGTACACACACCCTTAAAATTAAATAATCCGAACTCTAATTTGCACTACCCATATACTCTCAGGTATGGGGACATACACTGGTGAACAACTGATGAATCTTCATTCTTAAATTTAGGATACAGGGCTTTGAAGGGAACCCTCTCAAATTGGTACAATATTGTATGCTGTCTCTCAGTGAAGGTGAGCACCACACACTCAGTGCCAGGTACAGGTGACACTCAAGCACCGGTTCCCATTGTCTATTCACCTGGATCTAATTAGACCACAGAGTAACAATGTGCTATACATGTTTGTGATATCATCATAAAGAACTAGTTTTATTTTCTAAATGGAGGTTATGAGATACAAAACTTTCAACACATCCATCCAACACTAAAAATCCAGAAACATCTCTGATTTAACTAATTCAAAACAAAACAGTATAAAAGACAAGCACACACACACACACACAAAAAAAAAAAACCAGTGTTTTCAAATTTAAAATAAAATCTTACTTTATATTCAGAGAATTTGTGTATAAATGAACAATGGAGATTGTCCAGACACCCAAGAATGAGAGTGTATATGAATATTTAAGAAGTAAACTTAATTCCCAAAAGGTCTGTACAGATTTAAAGATTTCAACAGAAAACAGGGCTAGAAAGACAACTTGTAGTTAAGAGAACTGGCTATTTTCCCAGAGAATCAGGGTTCAATTCCCAGCACCCACATGGTGGCTCACAAGCCTCTGTGACTGCAGTTCCAGGGGGCTCCAATGTCCTCTTCCAGTCTCTGTGGGCACTAGATACACATGATGGATATTCATACATTCAGGCAAAACACCCATGTGCGAAAGATATCCAGCTATCTATCAATCTAGCTAGATACATTTTAAAAAAAAAGATCAACAACAACAACAAAAAAAACCTGTAACTTAGGGGCTGGTGAATAACTGAGTTAGTAAAGTGTTTGCCTACAATGCACACTGCATAAAATCAAGTGTGGTGGGTTCAGCAATAATGCCAGTATGCACAAGGGGAGGCATCGGAGGCCAAGGTTATCCTATTACAGAGTGAGTACAAAGCCACAGTGAGACTGGAGACTGTTTCAAAATTAAAATAAAATAAAAAAGCGAGAAGGGGTGGGAGAGGGAGGGAGGGAGGGAGGGAGGGAGGGAGGGAGGGAGGGAGGGAGGGAGGGAGGGAGGGAAGCAAAGAAAAAGAAAGAAAAGTTATGGCACTTTCTATCTGTGAACTGCCCAATTGTGTTCTTGGTATTATTTCTTTTGTCTAGGTCATTTTCTGGGAAATCTACTCTTTTGAATATATTCAACCTTTATTTTCATTTTTGGTATGGTCTAAATTTGTACCCCTTCAGGTGTTGAAGACCTCACATCCCAATGTGGCGCTATTTGGAGCTAAGGCCTTTGGGTGATAATCTGGGGGAGGTGAGTCATGGAGGGGGGTCCTCAGGTTAGATGTCCTGTCTCCTTCATCTTTTTCTTCTTCTAGGAACTTAATTTGCTGAGATTATAGACTCTTTTCCCACCCAAAGAGTCTCTGGGGACTGCAGCAACCATATACTACCTCACTGTCCAAAGCTAAACACACCCTTGTCTGGTGAACTGATGCTAGTTATAGGTCCTGTTTTAATGTCTACTTATCTTTCCACATGGAAAAAAAAAATCAATAAAATCTGAGTATATATTCACTATGAAGGACACTGTTACCAGTCCAACCTTTTCCTTCTCACAGAAGGTAGAACAGTGTCCCCAGTCTCTCGGTTGTAGGACTTCCCACACAAGTGCTCTCTGCTACTTCCTTAGACTCTGTTGACGGTTCTGTTTGAGACTGTGTACTCAGCTTGTCTCTCAGTATCACAGAGGTTACTGCGATGAACAGAGTCCATCAGATGTAGCAAAATCACCAGAGACACAAGTTATACGCATGAACACATACCATGCACAGACACCACATACATGGTTTTCCTTCTTTGATCCTGAAGATCAAACTTGGATAAACAAACTACACCCCTAGCCTTTTTTGTTGTTGCTGCTGTTTTGTTGTTGTTGTTGTTGGCAACAGCCTCTGTATGTATAACATTCAGGCTAGCCTTGACCTTACTATAAAGCCAGGACTGGCCTCAAACTTACAACACTCCCGCTTTTGCTATAAAAAGAAAACCACGAGCTTGTCAATTAATCTATGTTTGAGTATGATTCCAACAATAAAGAATTTTCTTGATTAAGTAGAACTAAAAAAAATATAGATTTTTTTTTACTAACTTAAAGAGTTTCTCTCCCTCCCCCTCCCTCTCCCCCCCCTCTCTAGTTTTTCGAGACGGAGTTTCTCTGTGTAGCCCTGGCTGTCCTTGAACTCAGAAATCCGCCTGCCTCTGCCTCCCAAGTGCTGGGATTAAAGGCGTGCGCTACCACCGCCTTTAAAAGATTCTCTTCTAAAGACCCAGCAATAGAACTCCTTTCTGTTACTGATCCTACATTTTTTCTAAGTTTTCAATTTTTAATGCTTCTTGTATAAAACCTTTTCAAGTGTGTGTGAGTGTTTTGTCTGCATGCGTTATCTCTGCACCACACATCTGGTACCCATGGAGGTCAGAAGAGAACGTTGGATGTGCTGGCACTGGAGGTAAAGGCAGTGCTGAGAATCAAACCTGTGTCCTCTGAAAACCAACCACGTGCTGTAACTGCTGAGCCATCTCTCCAGCCCACTGGGGAAAACTTTTGACCAGATACTTGACTAATGAGGATTTAGTAAAAATGTTAATTATAAAATGGAAAGAAGAACTAGGCTAGCTAGATAAATTGAAGAAACTTGAAAATAACTGAAATATGCTGGTAGGAGAAAAAAAGGGCAAATAAGATTCCAAAGAAATCAATGGTAATTATTTTATTGAAAATTCTCCTCTCTGTTTCTGAGTCAACCATATCTACTTCATGGTAGCTACTGCTCAAAGGCATGAATCGCTGTAACAACGAGACAGCATCAGCAATGTATTTAGGCTAACTCATTTCTTCAGTTAATGAGTAAGTAGTCATTGTTACTGGACTGGCAAGCACAAACTATCCAGTTTACAGACAAGAAAATGAATTCAGAAAGCCCTGTCAGTCACTCAAGAAATGTTCAGAGCTCAACTGGAAAGTCCAAACACGCCCAGTTACCAAATCCACTAGGCTGTACTGGAATATGAACTCTGTATCTCAGTGAATCTTCACCAAATTTGTCTTCAAGTAACATTTACAAATAATAGCTATCATAGAAGCTATTTCTGTTAATATTAAAAACTTTCCAAACAGGAGGAGGACTTTCCAACAGGAGGAGGTAGACTTTGGGACCTGCATTCCATTCTCTCTTCCTAAGGCCATGTCTAAAATACTGTGTTAAAAAAGAAAACAGAAAGCTAACAATTCTGAGTATGGAACTGACATGTTTGACTCTAAAGACAAAGAATTAAGATTATTTACCTGAAGACCAAGAATCACATAAACTCAAAATAAACTGTAACACTGAGTTTGAAACTAAAGCCACAGAATATGAATAACATAAAAATTTAATAGCAACTATAATTACCTGGCTAAAGAGCAAAAATGACTAAAGCTATTACAATTAGGAGCATCAGTCAACCAAGCATCTCACCCTTACAAGATCAGAGTCTTCTCTCTTGTCACTTTTTTTTCCTGGCAAAGGTGAAGACATTGTATAATCTTCATTTTCACTGTGATCCATTTCAGAGCTATCAAGCCTTTGAACAGAGACATATGTAGTTATTTCTACAATCAGATAACATTAAAGGTATTTTTGATTGTTTCAACTGTATAGCTTTATAACTTTAAAAGCAAAGACTCCATTCATTTTAAAGATATTTTGTTCTATCAGATCTTGTACCAAATCAGTAAACAATGTAGCTCATTTAATAAATTAAGGAAATAAATAATAAGTTCATTTTACCTATGATGCTTGGAAAACTCAATTTTATTTTGGAGCACAGCATGGAAATGAAAACCTGTTGCTAGTGTATCCGGCTGGCCTCCATGCACCGTGCCCTGCCCTGTTTGTCCTTGTCCCCATGTCATCTTTACTCCTTGTGCAGCAATAACACGCAGTCACTACGTTTCTTATTTGACTCCTTCCTCCTTTTACAACACAAACACTGATTTTTGGCAATTTTACTTAGTATGTAAACCTGTGCAGGGCTGAGAAGAGGCTCATAGCAGGCTTGCTGAATGAGGTAGCAGCATATGCTCTCACGCTCTTAGAAAGCTCTAGTCTTCTGCGTCATCCTTGCCTACTGATTTTTCAAGCTTTTTACTGGATATGATGACTCATGTCTTCAATCTCAGAACTCAGGAGGCAGAGGCAGGGGGATTTCTATGAGTTCAACATCAGCCTGGTCTATATACCAAGCTCAAGAATAGCCAGGGCTATCTAGAGAGACCCTGTCTCAAAACAAACAAATCTGTTCACATACTATTGAGTATTACAATCTCATAAATCTCAAGCTCTAGCCAACAAGAGGACGCATTTTACAAGTTAAAAAAAAATCCTTGTTAAAACTACTTTTAAAACCAAGTTTATACATACATATAAGAAAAAGAAATTCAACCAATGTCAAACAGTATACACACCCATATTAAGTTATTATTAACACTGTTAAGATGCTGTATGTTTCCCCAAAAAGTTCCTACTGGGTGCAACCCACTATGATGATAAAGCTATTCCCAAGTAAAGGCCCTGCAACACTGCACTCTACACAACTGGTCTCACTCATTTACTCCCATGGGAGTGTTGCGGTAGAGCACAGACCTCATTGTTTAAAAAAATGACACAAAGACAAAACCCCCACACTTCACTTACTGAACGTATTCATTCAAGCACTGAAACACATGCAGAGGCCAGAGGACATCCAGGAAAAGTTTTTTCCCCTTTACCATGTTAATCCCAGGGATCAAAATCAGGCCATCAGCTTTGGCAGCAGGTATCTTTATATAGTGAGCTAGCTCTCTGGCCCCTGAATGTTCTATGTATGACTGTTTTCTCTGCATGTATGTCTATGCACCACATGCATGCAATGCCTGCAGAGGCCAGAAAAGGGTGTCAGAAACCCTGAAACTGATGTTATAAATGGCTCTGAGCTCCTGAGAACCAAACCTGGGTCCTTTGGAAGACTGGCCAGTGCTCTTAACTACTGAGGCATCTCTCCAGTCCCTGACCTCATTATTTTTAATAATGTATGAATGAGCCATAAGTGAACAACTAACTGTAACTGGTAAACCATGAGGCCAAATAGTTACTGTGTGTACTAGCAGAAATTACTCCAATAAGCTTATATATGGAAAGCCAAGTGTTATTTGTCAGTAACTACCAATTCATCTCTATCCAGTGTCATGAAATATTTATATTTGTATTATTTTAGATCTCACAGCCTTGTTGGAGTCAGTATAAAACATGACGTCTCTTGTGTGTGAACTTGCCTCCCCTTTATTCTTCCAGGAGAGCTTGGGTTTGAGCTGCTGCTTGCGTTGCTCACAGTTTCCATTCTTGATGATTTGGTCTGAGACTGTTTGCCTGCTGATGAAAGTGGCTTATTAACTGCTCCTAGAACATTGGCTGTTTTAGGCTGAAACGAGAAATACATAACTCTTCCTATTCAGTTAACATTAAAAGAAACAAATTAGCAACAACTTCAGTCCATTTACAAACAAATCTCAAAAGTTTATAGCCCTAAGCAAAATATAGACAATAAACTGAGTATCACTGCATAAATTAAAAACTTATAACAGTTCATGCCTATAATTCCAGCACATAGGAAACTGAGGTAAGAGTACTAAAGCAAGCCTGGGCTACCTAGCACGGTAGTTTCAGAACAGACAAACAGCAAACCCCCAAAGACAACAGAGCAATTGAGTTTTATTATTTGGAGGAAAAGATTTTCACAGATTAAGACAATAAATGAAATACAGACCATTCATAAAAACAGAGCCTTGCTATGAAAGGATGTAAGACATCTTTTTAATGATTTTTATCTAGATTGATATAAAAAGTCTAAAGGATAAAGGTTTCATAGTTTTGCTATAAGCCTTTTTAAAAAGCACATCTTAGCTGGTATCTACATAGTAAGCACAATTAATTTTTAAACCTACAAATGGAAAATAAATAATTATATATTTCCTACCTTGAGACATAAAAATTTTTTAAAAAGTAAAATAACATAATTAGGTCAATAATCACACTAAATTAACTACCACATAAATACTAAAACAATTCTCAAAACATACTTTTCCAGGAGTGAAAAAACGATTTCATTTCTGGAGGCAGGTAATTTTTGGTGTTACTAAAATTCTGTAAGCAAAGAGAAAAGGTCGTCAGTGAGCTCTAGAATAGCTCCACAAACAAAAGCCAACCGAGAGTACAGGAGAGCTTTTACTTTTAAGTTCATATTTATTTAAACTAATTAGTTCAAACATGAAACTTCAGGCAGTGGTTCTAACAGATTAACCTCACAGCAATTCCAGTATCAATGTGCCAGATAATACACATTCCTGCACATGAAGGCACACAGACCCCTGCTATGCTGCTCATATCAAAGTGAGTTGTGTAAAAAAGACAAGCCCTTTAATAACTTTAGGTAAACACACAAGGTCATTTTAAATCTAGATATGCTACCAAGATCTTAATTGGTATACTGCTTTCAATACAAAGATGCCGATGGTGTTTTCCAAGTTCTGTCATTAAATAAGCTTAGAGAAGAGTCTCTGTGAGGGCTGATGTAACATCGTATTGGGTTGTGGTTTATGAGTATCCTTGTATCCTCCCAGAGCCTTGGGCCTATCCCAGTGTCTATGCTCTATGTGTTTTGTCACACCACCTGAACAAGGGCTTACAGCTTCAGACACTATATATATATCAGCATTCCAATTCCCATTTTGAATCAAGGACTATTAAGTCAAAATGTTTTGGTAAACTTCTGCCTGTGCTCTTAGCATATAGTCTTTGACACAAACTCTGGATCTTCCTACTTAGTATCTAATCACTCTGAACCTCCACTCTGGTCCACTCTGGTCCACAGTCACATTCCCGAGCCTGGTACCTTTCCCTGCTATTTCAGAAACTCTTACTGTTGATCTTGTCTTGTCTTCCCACAGCCCAGTGCTGAGCACACACTCCATGTCAACGCCCACAAACAAACTCTGAAGTACTTACCTTGTCAGGCTGGGTGAAGAACCGAGCTGGCAGCACCGGGTCCTTGGGAGACTCCAGACTGTATGTGGTGCTCTTGGACATGATAATGTTCATGGCGACATCACATACAGTGTACAATTTCTGCAATGGTAGGTTTTAGTTAGTTATTAAGACTGGCATCTTAGACTCAGGTGTAATTCTGGAACAACAGTAAACTAGTGAAAGAAAACTTCTAGATAAACATGGTGGCTTGTATTAGTACAACAAGATCAGTATGATTCAGTATTAGAATTACTACTAAATTAACACTAGTTTTGGTATAATAATTCTGTACTAGAAATACCAATTATCTCTAACAGAAAAAATATTGTTTATAAACATGAAAGAAGTTGTATAGTCTATACTTAAAATCAAAATTACTCATCATAAATTACATACTTCATTCATTTTTGTATCATCTGGTCCTTGAGCATCTTTTGTCTGTTTAATATTTTCTACCATCTTTCTGATAAATGCATGGCTGTTGTTTTCATTTTTAGCCATCAATATCTCCAGAACAAACCAAAGGCATCTAAGAACACAAAAACAAAGAAGATACCAAGAAAAATCTTTTGTTAAATACTGACACAATGATTCTCAATACTAATATAATGAACCGAGATTATAATTCCAGAAGAAGAAGAAAAAAAAAATAGAAGCAGCTACAAATCAAAATGAAACAGCAGGGAAAAGCCCATGTCACACATATACACTATAATAGGTCAACAATGCAGAGATAAGCTCAGATTCTCAGCAGATTTCTGCATGAGAAAGGTTAAAAGAAACACAAGATGGAAAGAACAGAACGATTTTAACTCTATTCTATGACAGTAAAGAAAGACTGGCTGTAATACAAGGGGGTAACTCAAGTCCTGAGAGGACATCTTCTAAAGAACACAGCACCTGACCCAGAGGTCAGGAACAGTTAACAAATGAGAAAGAAAAGCATGGCTGACACCCATACTGTCTTCGCTTACTGAAGAGAAACCTTAAATATCATCTCTCCTGTAAGAAATGAAAGAAATTATAGTTGATACAGAGAGGGAAAATAACAGGAAAAAGAAATATGAAGCAAGATACTATTCTAAAGGAAATTGCAATGGCTCAGGTTGTGTTCCATAGTATGAAAAAAATCAGGGCAATCAAGAAAGGCAAAACTCTCAAGAACATGCCCTCAGATTAAAAAAAAAAAAAAAAAAAGGCAGCCAGAGTTTTTCATTACTGATAACCACTTTAACACAGAATTTATTTTTAGAGATACTATTTTAATAATAGGTATTATGGCAAATAAAAGTGATAGATACTGGATTTTCCTCTTGCCATAGTAAGCTAATGGTAAGTTAAAAATTTATTTTCCTGCAAGACTTCAAATAACTATATTTCCATGAGTCGAGAAACCAACCATCAAAATATTTTACTAGTATATCAATAGTATACTAAATTAACTGACTTGAAATCATAAGTTATCTTTTATAACAAAAATAGGACCTGAGCCTTCAAGTTTATTCTACGAATTATGTTGGTCTCAAAATATCTCTCAACATCATGATATTCCCTATTTTGTCTCTACACAGACAATAACCTTTAATTAGAGAATAGCAATGAAGTTATAACTAAGAATACTTCCCTGGTTGTGAATGTGGCCCATTACGATGAAATTCTTCTTTCTTTTTACAAAGACAATCATTGCAAAGAAACATGCACTTACTACCTGAGTGAGGACATTACCAAGTCATCTCACATGAAAACCTACAATTTTAGTGGGAAATAAAAGATGAGAAGTGCATAGAAAGTTTGAGTGGATTACTTCAGTAGGAAAGTCATACCACAGCTGCAGAGACACAGAACTAAAGTTTAGTAGTTTCGATCACATTCTGGAAATTGGGTAATAAATGCAATGTACAGAGATGAAAAACAAAGATGGACGAGAGACTAAAAAAGAACCTTAGCAAAATGAAACACACAACAACTATAATTAAAGCTAAAATTAACATCTCATTATCAGCAGTAAGGAAGTAAAAACAATTTTCAGAAAATAGGAAAATGGGATGAAAACAGTCTTACTCTTTCACATCTTTAAGTTGTTCAATATCCTGTACTTTGACATAGTCTGGGTCATGTGCCAAAAGGTGAATTGTATATGGAACAACATACTCTGGTAGAAGAGACAATAATTTTTCTGAAAAACAAAAAACAAAACAAAAAAAGACAAAAAGCAAACAAAACATCCAGGTTAGAAAGATCGAATCACATGCTCTCTTGTACACTTCCTACATCCCAGTGATTTCCCACATGACTGAAGAACACTTTGCATCCTGTGCTCAGAGACATGGCAAGCAGGTTAAAGTGCCTACTTAGCACATGAGGTGCTGATCAGCAAGGGCAAATATGTAGTTTGCAAATGCCCATGGAAAGAGTGATCCACACACACTATTCAAGATGTAAGAGCTATCCTTTCTTATGCTGGAAGAACTGTGTTGATGTTCTTTGATAAGCTCTCAGAGTGGGCGTAAGAACAGAAGTAATGGTCAGAATGTAATAACAGGACTATCCAAAAGAACAGAGCTCCTCTAACAGTGTAAATAACAAATAACTTTTCAGTTTAAATCCAAGTATTTTTAATCTGTTGACCAGAATAGCAAATTATATAGCAGAGGTCAGAAGGGCATGCAAACTATATTTGGGAAACAGTATCCAAAACGACTTGGATTTGGTCTCCTACTTCCATTTTAGTCAGATGTTCAACCAGGAGCATAATGTACGCCAATAGGCACCAGCCTGTCTTTGAAAAGTTTCTGTGTAAGTGGTTATGAAGGAGCAAGCATGAGAGAGGGAAAAAAACCCAGCAATTTCAAATTACAGTGATATTTAAGTTAAATTGCGTCAAATATTTATAGAGTGCTGTATCTATGTAATACAAAAATATATGTGACCATGAAAGGCACCCACTAAAGTATAAAGAGATGGACGCCATGGAGAAAGTACCTAAAGTAAGAATAGCTAGTATTACTGATGACTTCTCTGGGTCATTCATTATATCAGGTGCTTTATACACATCATTTTCCAACTGATGGAGCAACCACAAGAAGTGAGTATCATAATAGAAATTTTACAAACCAGGAAGCTAAGGTGGGGATTAAGCAATGTGGCCAAACATAGCCAGTAAACTACAGAGGTAGGATGTGACTACAGTCTTCACTTTTTCCAAGGTAAGGAAAAAGGACAGAGGATCACAGTGGCCAAGTGATGATAAACATGTATCTTAAATGACTCAATGTAGTGCACTATAGTTCCCAGCTCAGTCTAGAAGAGAAAGTAATTTGCAGAGCTGAGAACAAAGTGGGAAAAGGCAAGCTGTGCAAAACTTCAAGTAACCCTGCACACAAACCACAGGGACGTACTCAGTGGAGAATTTAAATATGAGCTGAGCATAAAATACAAATAGCCATTGGGTGTTTCAATGTCACTTGTGAGCACTTGAGAACCTACATGTATTTCAACCAAGATGGAAGGAACGAACAGCCTGGTCTGTTCCAGAAGGGTAGCATACAGTGGTGTGGTACAGTGGGGATGGGAAGGGAGGGACAGAACAGGGCATTACAACACAGTGAGAACTAGAGGGTATCTGTGATACCCCAACTCAAGAACAGCTAGGATATCCATGACATCTGGAAGAAGGTCTTAATGGGATTTGGTGCTGAAGAGAGGAAAACATGCACAAAGAATGCTTCTGCTCTAACTTGGATGACAGGGCAGGTGACAGGCACAGGAGAGAAGCAGCACACCTTGGGAGGCAGAGAGAGAGAGAGCAAAGGAGAACAGCATCTACACCCAACATGAATGTCAGCTACACTTGAGAACAAAGACCCGTGACAGTGCGACAGAATACAAATACATGAGCAAATCTGTTTTCCAGACACCTCTAACGTCAGAGTTTCTCTGTTCATTTAGCCATTCACAAAAGATAATGAAACTAGAATACTCATGCATTTATATATACCGTTTAAATACAGGATGTGAAAGCAGCTATTGAAAGATGCCGACTTTTGAAAGAAGTGTACACAGTAATAAATGACAGCAGTTTTACTCTAGAAGCCTGCAACTGACAGGAGATATGATGCATTTGTCACCAACCACGCACTCACCACTAACAGCTGCATGTTGTTTCAGGTACTCCCTCCTCACAGTGATGTTCTTCACCAGGCACTGTCTAGCATGGGCTCTTCTCTCTTTCACAGGGTCTTTGGCACAAAGGGCACAGATGGCCATGTACTCAAGTGGAAGCCGTAAGCGGGAAAGGCCTTTGTGAAGTTTCTGAGCAAACACCTGCCTGACTTGATAGCACTCATCCTGTAAAGATAAAATTATTCCAGGTATTACCCACAAGGCAGTAAGAAGGTATACCTTCAGCTATGACCACGTTGATCTATAACCCCAGGCAGTTTTCAGAACAGAGGCTGCAACTCCACCTCAAGGTAGGAGTATTGAACTGGACCCAGTAACTACCAGTTATGTGTGTTAGGCAACATTAAAGATACTATATATTAAAACAGATGAAACTGTATACCGCTCCCTACTCTTAAAACAGACGAAACTGTATACTGCTTCCAACCTGAGTACGATTAAAATAATACTAATAAAGTAAGGGGCTGGGCATATGCTCAGCACAGAACTGGCCTCTCAGCCAAAGTGTTGGGGTGATCCCCAGAACTTCCAAACACAAATGGAATATAGTGGAAACACGATCTCATTGGCAGTTTTTCATTTAGTAGAAAGATTTTCTTTAAAACCTGTCCAATCCAGAGGCTGGACTGAAGCTTCAGGCATACATGTAGCAGAGGGCTACTTTGTCCTACCTCAGTGCAAAAGAATGCACCAGGGTTGGGGGTGGGGAGAGGTACATAGTGGGGCACCCTCTCAGGGAAGGGAAGGGAGATGAGGGAAGGAACTCTGTGAGGGGATGTAAATAAATAAAAACAACAAAACCTATCCAACGAATGCACTCTAGTTTATCACTTTTAAAGAACTATTCCGGTTAGAATGCCTAACGGTTGAGGTCAAAGTTTCTAATCATTTCCAGAAAACTCAAATTATTGTTTCAATTGTGGAAGAAAAGCAAGTGACTTGTTACCCTGTGCCTGATTACCTTATGACTTGCTTCACCCAAACCACTTCTCTAGCAAGCCCCTCCATGTTCTTTAGGGCAAGTCATCTACGTGCTCCAAAGAGCATGTAACCTGCGTCCTGCACTAGCACTGAGCTCTGAGCACGCTGCATGCCTTTAACACAGATGGAAAGTGGTTTACATGTCTGCCTGATTCATTTGCTGGTTCCTCAAAGACAAGAATGATGTCTTTATGCACCTTCGTATCTAAGACTAGCACAGTAACGGGTAGACAGTGGACCAGAATTTTTTCTAAGCTAAAGGAAATGTTCCAATCCTTCTCCCTGACATACAGACACCTTATTACACCCTCTCAACTGTGTGTTCTCTTATTACTGCAACTTTTAAAGTACACTGTTTCTTCTGTCAGTAAAGGCTGCTGGGTTATTCTTCAGAGTCTAAGTCATAGACTTGTCTTGCACTTATCTCTACTGTCTCTGTAATGCAGGGGTGGACCTAGCAACCTAGACGCCGTTAAGGAAGAGCTCTACAGAACTGCACTCTACCCCTAGCACCTGGGTGCTTTCTGGGTTTTGTTCTTTCAAAGTTTTATTTTTATATGCATGTATGTTTTACATGAAGGTATCTAACGTGTACCATGTGGGTAATTGTGCCTCTGGAGGCCAGACGAGGAAGTAAGATCCGTGGGAACTGGAGGTACAGACAGTTGTGAACCACCGTGCGGGTGCTGGGAACTAAACATAGGTCTTAGAAGAGCAGCCAGTACTCTTGATGGGTGAGCCATCCTGCCAGCCCCAGGACTTGGTTTTTGTTTTTTGTTTTCTTGACCCAAGGTCACATTATTCTGTCACCTTAGCCTCCTCAATGCTGAGACTATGATCATGAACTACTTTGCCTGGTTTATGTGGTCAGGGGTGGAGATGTGTTATATGCCTGTCTTTAAGCTCTTATTATATGTATTCCCTGTCACTCAATTTCAACTTCAATATCCTACTACTTCTAAAAAATTATTCAAGTGTCCAGAGAAAATCAGTCCTTCTATTGACACTCAATAAAGTTACCCTTTCTCAGTATTAATGAGAATCAAATATATATATCTGTCATTAAAATAACCAATTTACTATAAAAAGACCAATTTAAAACCTCATACCAAAGTCAACTTATAAACATATTCATCAGTTGTAGTGGGATACCCCCCCCTACATTTTACAATAAACTTGATAATTCGGGAGAAGCTAATATGTGAGGAGTAAAGAGAGAAGAGGAGAAGGAAGAGGTGGAGCTGAGAGAGGAGAAGCAGAGATGTAGGAGCCATGGAGGACCTCCCATGTATTGAGAACAGTCCTGGGTAACAACTTATATCTAGATTAGTTAATTGGGTAACACCTCTTAATTGTGTGGGCATCTTGTTAATTGAGTATTACCAAACATATAAAGCCTTTGGATAATCTTTAAGCATTAGAGTCTCATTTCTACCGGGCACCATGTGGATGGCGGGATAATCTGGGCTCAGCCAAGCATTGTGGAGACAGCTCGGAAGACTGGAAGAGCCATTTCCCACACTGGCGTCTGGTGGGTGCAAGCGCTGGTGCTTTGGCCAGCATGAACCTCGGTCAGAGTTGAGCAGTGGTGGGAGCAAGCCGCCACTCATGGCCATATGCCTTGCCTAGTCAGGAAGATGGCAGCCCTGTAACAATAAACTAGATAGGGTGCTGCCGGATTTGATATTAACTTTAACAATCAGTAAATAGATCCCATCCTCCCACCTTCCTACATCCCTCCTAAGACACAACCCTTAACAACAGTTTTGTCCTGTTAATAGTTCAGCATTTAAAAGCCCAATGCAAACTTGTTATAAAGCCAACCTGTTGAATCATTTCAAAACGAAGAGCCTTCAATTAACAGTGATGGAAAGCCATCACCTCAGACAACGAGTTAACAATTAACTACAGAAAAGCCCCACTGTGAATGTAAGGAGTATTTCAAGAGTTTCAATTAGGGGTTTTCACAAGCTTTAAGAAGATGGGTACCCTAACATAAAAATGTTAAATAAGGAATAAGCAATATAGTTTTACCAAAAAGAAGCTTTCATGAAGGCAAACACTTGATATGTTCATGGCTATGGTTATAAAAATAATTAGCTAAGTATAAGAAAAAAACTATAAAGTTTTTAGACCCACTCAGTCAGAGCTGAGTTCACTGCTATGAACTTGATTTTTGTCTTCACTAGACTGAGACCGTCTGAGCACAAACTATCCTTAAAAATTCATGTAGCATCTCAGAAGTAGTTGAGTTAGTCTGTGTACCTCAATGAATTATCAATACTTAGATGTATTTTCTATTCTAAGATGCTTTTAGCTTTCAGGGAATGCAGCCATGATTTATTATGCTTTGTATTTCTAGGTTCTAGACTGTGGGGAGCTGACAGAAGGCGGCTCTCATCCTTGCAGCCATCTTGAGCCATATACCCTGACAAGAGACTTGTTTACAATAGCCTACAACAGCTGAGCACACTCTGATAACATCTTGATTTAGATACCCAGGATTTTCCCTTGGGTGTGTGAGACTTAAAGGTGTGATTTAGAGATAAGACCTAAGGGCCTGACTTAAAGGTGTGACTTAAAAGGCGTGGCTTAGAAGTATGACATTAAAAAGGCGAGAGGCAAACAGAAGAAAGTATTAGACACTCAGACTTGGAAAGAGAATTAGAAATTAGACACTTACACTCGGAAGAAGTAACTTGGAACTGGGAAAGAGACTAGCAATTTAGGACTGGGATTAGGACCTGAAACTTGGTACGAGGAACTAGGGACTTGGAGAGAAGAGAGACCGAAGAATAAACAGGATTGAATCACATTCTGTCTGGTTCCCATTCCTCGAGTCCGTCCTCACTCTCTCTCTTGCTGAACCCTGACCCCTGGACCAGAGCTGCTTGGGGCAGTTCGGGCTCTAACAATTTAGCCACCAAGGCTTTTGGCAGTGCAGGTTCCAACATTGATAGAACGGTCCGCGACATTCTGGGCCCCAAGCATGGGGCAGTGTAGTTCTCGACACTAGGGCAGTATATAGCTCATAATAACACAAAGTACATTTTTTCATGAACAGAATTTCAAATTCTAAGTACAAGTATTCTAAGCAAGTATTAAATGTGCTGTCATATTATTCAATCTGTACTCCTTCACACTTAACATCTTCAGACATACAACAATACTACTTTTAAAGAGCCTCAACTCGGGAACAAAAACAAGCCTCATGTACAGAAGTACTAAAAGCACAAGGCTGAGCACTGTATGTAGCAGAGGTGGAAACACAGAATCTGGAGGGAGTTAAAACAATAAAGAGACCGTATCCAGCTAAGAAAACCAGAGTACACCTTGTGGGAAAGGTCGAATCTGAACCCTCATTGTCAAACAGGGTTAAATGCAGATCTGTTCAGACAGGAGGAGGAGACAAAAACCAGAAGCAACAAAACACAGGATGAGTAAATAAAAGTGTTTAGTTTCACTGAATTGAAATAGGTGACTGTAATGTAGTGGTTCTCAACATTTCCTAATGCTTTGATCTTTAATACAGTTCCTAATATTGTGGTATCAACCATAAAATTACTTGCATTTCTACTTTGTAACTGTAATTTTCTATTGTCATGAATTGTAATGTAAATATCTGTGTTTTCTAATGGTCTTACGTGACCCCTGTGAAAGGGTTGTTTGACAACCCCCCCCAAGGGGGTCGTGACCCACAGATTGAGAACTGCTGTAAAAGGTACTTTACTAAACAGATGTTAAAGTGTGTGTTTAAATCCAAACAACAGACTATCAGGTTATCAAACTAACAGGTTATAAAATAGGTTATTTCTCTTTCAAACACATATATGAGTTCTTAAGGTCTTAAATGTGTTTGACCAGGAGACAAACATGATGAGAACTGTGGTTAAGGAAATGTATTCAACATCAGACAAAGTCTCCCAAGAGTCTCAGTGAGAGTACCAGAAGAGGGCGGGCAGGGGGACAGTGGCTACACACCACAGGGTAGCTCTAAGACCCAGAAAAATATGCAACAAGCAGAAAAATATATAAGGAGGAAAGCTTAAGTCATGCCTTTAGATTTACTGATTAAGTGTTTATGCATTTTCACTTTTAAAAGATTTTAAAATGTTTATTTTGAATACTTCTACTTTGAAACTGTCTACCCTATGTCTTAAAAAATAAAAACCCAGGAACACAGCTTTATAAAATTTTGTAAAGTTGTTCTTCTCATTCAGATTCCATATTTAGAAATTTGCCTGCTCATTTATTTGTAATTCCAAAATCAACACCTGCAGCAATGATATGGCCATTAGCAAATAGATTCATGGGCATGCAGCACAGCAGCCTGCTGTGCTCATCCTCACAGAGAAGCCTGGCCTTCATCTTCTTGGTCTACAGTGTTGTTCTTGTTGGTGACTGACATTTAAACGGCTCCCAACAAGTGATAAGGCCATACCACAAGCCTTACAGAGAAAATGTATGTGCTAAAGAATGAGTACTGCTGCCATGGCCTATGAGTCAGTGTTCATCAAAAAGCCATGCATGTAAATAAGGTATTCTTAAGCAGACACACAGAAAACAAGGCTGTGCACTGACCAGTTGATAGCAAGTTTGTGACTGGAGTCTTGAATAAGTGTCCTGTATCTCCTTGCAGAGCAATAGTTCAGCCAGCCCAAGGCTCATTAAGTGCTTTTAGGAAGTTTACAGACTAGCACAACAACTTAGTCACATACACTGTGTTAGTATGTCAATTTTAGAACTCTGAAGTGTTTCTTATGAAAGAAAACACACAATCAAGGCTTTGATGCTGTTGTAGCAATTTTCTTCCTAAAGGCCCAAGAGCACATAACAGTCACCCTGCTGGCTACTGTCCTTACATTGATGGCTAGTGCACACAGCTGGTACTGCTCCAGTGTAATGATCTCGTGGTAACAGGGCTCCTGTGCCAGCTTCACAATAGCACTCCCAGCAGCAAGTCTCAGGCGGGACATGTCTGGTTTACTAAGAGAGAAGCAGAAACAATGTAAGCAAGGCTTCAACCTGGCTGGAGAAAAAAAACAATTATTCTTAACTTTCTACATCTAATGCTTAAAATAATCCTCTCAAAGAAGAAAGCAGAAAGCCCTATGGTGAATATTCTTCATCTCCTCAGAGTGCACACTCTGAAATCCTAAGCCAAGAGGTTATTAGAAGGGACAGTTTTCTGATGAGGTCAAGCAGGCAGAGCCCTCAGGAATGGGATGAGTGGATTTGTAAAGAGGCCGAGTCGGGCAGAGCTTGTTTGCACTTTCTGCCATATGAGGACACAGCAGTAAGACAATCAGTCTACACACAGCACAGAGCTCTCACAAAACCCAACCAATGCCATTTTCTCTTAAATATGTTGGTATTGGCTACCACTAAAGCCATTCAATCAATTTTCTCACCCTACACACCCTAACTTGTGGGGAATAGAAGACATCTATTTGTATGTTGATTTGCCTATTTTCAAGTACAGAATTTTGAGTATGTGATGCTTACTCACAGATCAACAATGAATGTCTTTACTTGCTAATTTATCTATCACAACTACTGTAGTAAACATAAAAAAAGAATAATGAAAGCAGGTGTAGTAGCTAAATTACTATCATAAGCATATACAAGTATAAAAGCAGCTGATAAACAGTACATGTACATTTGAATGTTTGTAGTCTTCCTTCAGTCTGCCAATGTCCTCAACTTCCAAAGTATAGTCAGAAATAATTAATATAAATTAATTCATACAAAACTAAAGTAATTAGTAAATTGAGGCAAAATGTATCAATGCCAAAGATTTTTCTCTGCCAGGCTGAGATGACCAGTACAAATTTATCTCAAATACAATATGAGTTTAAATCAAAGTTTCATTATTATATGTATCTCCTGAACTGAACATGTCGAAATTATTGAGGGAAAACATCAAATTAGACTAAAAATGGTAAGCATATGAACTGTGTCTATAGAATGCATAGGTTACTAAGTTTTATTTTTATTATTTCACTTAAATATGTGATGTTAAATTGTAGGCACAGGGGACACTATGACTAAAACATTCAAGGAGAACAGACTGGGGGTGGGGTGGGGGCTCAGTGCTAACAGCATTCACCTTGCATGTGAACGCCTAGTGGCCAGTGTTATCAGAATGGAGAGGATGATGGGGAGAGGGAGCTGGAGGAAGAGAACGAAGATGCAAAGGTGGAGACTGCTGATACTCACTGTCTGGTTTTCTCATTAAAGGACTTAGATGCCTTAAAGAGTAGTTATTCTCCAATTTTAGACTGTGCCTCTAAAAAGCATTTGAGAACAGATGTACATTTCAGCTAATGCTGATAAAAATAATCCCTACTAACTAGCATCCACGTTTCTATGTGCTATGTAATGCCGTGAATACCTCAAATATCCTAACATTTTAGCTATACCACTGTGGTACACTAAGACACAGAGGAGTGTGGGACACTGAGAAGCAGAAGGAACTTGGTAAATATCACCTAACCAGAAAACGATAGGAGCCAAGGCTTGACTCTGCCTGGAGCATTTAGTTTCAGGAGCTAAATCTAAGTTTCAATCACAGTACAGTCAGTTAGCCTGTAACAAAATCAACGCTTCAGTCTCTCACAGAAAAATGACATCATTTTTGCATGGATTATGAACAATCTCCCCACATACCTTCACTCATACTTCCAGTGGCTATGCTACAAGGTGCAGGAAAAGGTAAGGGAAAGACTTATGCATCTCAGTACAGAAAAAGTCATTGTTTTCTGGCTTATTTTAGATCTGTGCATAGTTGAATCCATAGATATGGACTGATGGAATAAACTGGAAGCACTAAACTATGTCTCATCATATAAATAAAAGCTCTGTGTTTTAAATCACATGCATTGAGTACACTTATACATTTTTTGTTTACTATATTCTAAAAACAGATTCAATAACTTGTTCTTTGCCTGGAGATACTAGCAAGCCTTCAAAAGTAGTTACAGATCTCTGCACTAACCTAACCATTCTACACAAACTGTGACAAAGAACTAGGATCTATCATTTAAAAGACTTGCAGTATCTAGATGGCAGAGCTGTTAGACACATGACTGTCACTTTGTCATAACCACATGTAAAACTATATTAAAATAAACATACGTAAATACCTACAAACTGATGCTAACTGTCTTTTAAAAAGAAATTCTAACAAATAACAGTTAAGCCAGGAGCTGAATACTATAATCCAAATGACTGGAAACAGTAACTACATACCTAATTTTCCCTTGTTCTGTCAAATCCCCATCACTATGCAGTATCGTTGTTAGTAATCTGAGGGTAGAAGTTCCTGATTTACTGTGATTGTTCTTCATTCCAAGTAGCCACCGAACCATCATTTTAATAGCCTGAATCTATTTAAAGACAGTTGATGAAAACAACATTGTTATGTTTTCACACCAACAAATTTTTCACACCAACCTTAAAAACTAGAAAAATGTGGATGTATCTTAAGAAACAACAAAATACACTATTATTCCTTTTTATATACAAGAAGATAACATAGTGTTTTAAGTTAGAGTTATTTCAACCTCCAGGAATGAGGTTTACTAAAGATGAGTTATTTTGTTGCTTAACTTTAATGTTTCCCAAGCACACACCCCATCCTTTAGGATCTAGAATTAGAATCATGTTAACTTCCATAACCAGAAAAAATTCCTAACTGCAAATGATAGTCAACCTTTTCTACCTAAGAACAGCCATCATTTTTGTAGATTTTATGAAGATAAAGCATGTATTTCTGTACTCATTACAGGCTTTGATATAACTCTTTGTGGTTTTGTTTTTTAATTCATCTCGGCTTTTTAAAAAGAGGCAATAATAACTGAGCTTGAAGAGTGCTGGCACACAGTAATGTCAAAGACACCTTTCCTGAGTACCAGGTGAGTGCACACTCAGTCTAAACGGCCTGTCCTATCATCTAGTGCTGCCTCTGTGACATAAGACTGCTGCGTAAGACTAATGCTGAGACCCAAATGCAACCACTATCATTCAGTGATGTTAACTACTGTAAGGAAGTAAGGAAGGGGTGCTCTCCAGGTGTATAGACACATTAGAACCTGAGGCTGTAACAATAAGCAAACATAACTCAAGATATGGAGCATAATGAAATACATTTAACGAGAAAGAAAGCAGGGCAGACAATGAGGGAGTGAGCCCAGAAGGCAGTAAGAAAGCCTAAGAAAACAATGTCAACATTCTATATACTTGCTCCTAATCTTCAAATATTGAAAAATACACTAAAATTAAGTTGATATATATCACATGACTGTAAGAAATCAATACTCTGTATTTCAGTGACAAGTAATTCTTTACACAGAAGCCCAAATTCAGAAACTAAAAACTTTTAATAAAATATCAAGGAAAAGATCATGTTAAAGCCTGGATTATCATTATTACTAAACAAGAGTACATCCAGGAGAAGACCAGCATTTACTTGACATTAAAAGGCTGATTTCTAAGAAGTAAAAATATAGAAGCAGCTTTCAAGTCACTCCCCTGCAAACTAGGTTACATGCTGCTGCTCACAAGGCCCCAGGGTGCACATCACTGCCCTATACTCTCTCTCAAAGTAGACGAAATACTGTATCACAATAAAGGTAAATAGTCAACTTTAATAGTCACCCACATCTATTACTTGATATAGTAAGTATACTAAGAAAAACAGACTACTGCATATTACTCACTTTGACCATTGTCTCAGGTGAGACTTCTTCATCTGGAACCCAAAGCTTAGTTGTCTTTTTTCCTGGAAGCTAGGCAAAAGGTAAAAACATTAAAATAATAAGCATGAATTCTCATGGTCAACTAATATTTACTGACTAAACAAAATCTGTCCCTTCTTAATAACAACAGACAATATTTATGATTCATGTAACCCCAGTTACTAAATATCTCTGAAAGGAACAGTCTCATTGGTACCTGGATGGAACATTTGGATATCCTTAACAGGTGTGGGCTAAGATTGAGTGTTTAATACATAATCTGTTTTGTAGACTCCTTTAAAAGGTTGATGATTCAATTATTTAGACTACTAAGCAAAGACAAGGATAAAGACCCTAGCACTAAGAAATGAGAGTGCAGTTGTGTGTGTATTTGTGTGTCAAGTCACATCCCTCCACAGATGTGAGGTCCACTGAGTTAGCTAGGCTGGCTGCCGCAAGCTCCAGGGTCTACCGCTGTCCATGTAGGCAGCTCCGGGACTGCGAGCACAAGCCAGCACACCTGATTGTTATATGTGTTTGTATCAATCTCTGCTCTTCATGCTGTGCAGCAAGTACTCACTAAGCTACCTCATCAGCCCCAAGAAACGCAGTTTTAAACAAGAGAAAAGATATTTAAAAAAAAATCTTACTCAGGTTTTGTGGCTTAAGTCTATAATTCAGCTACTTAGAAGACTGAGACAAGAGGATTACAAGACCTACCCAGGCTATAGTATGTCTCCTCCCCAAAAGTCTCCCACTTAATCAAAGCTCCATGTCCTTATATAATTTAATTTCATGAAAACTGAAATAGCCTCAATTGGGTGTTATTTTCTAACTCTCAAAGGGTCTACTTCAGATCAAATGCCCTTAAATGAAAGCAACCGAGTGGAAGTGTCATTAGGCATTTCACCTCTCCTTAAACTCTAGAACAAACACCATGAAGCTAACAAGTCTAAAAGCACAACTTACCCGATCATTCATGAGAAGGTCCTTCACAATGAAAGTTGCTACCAAAGACTTTAGAGGAGCAGCGAATTGATCAGGTGCGAGAAGAGCAATATGACCAATAGTGACCAGTGGCGTTATAAGGTGTTCTAGGTTGCTTGGATCTAGGCTTTTATGCAAAGGCTGGAAATGAGGCAAAGGAAATATATTTAACTCTCTATACACACAAATAACATGTATTCCACCTTCAAATTCTAAACATTACAGAAGTTTAAGTATGTAAGTAGCAACTCAAGCTTAAGTGTAGATTCTACAGTTTACCAACATTTGGAAGACACTAAGTTTAAGCATTTTCAGTTTTGCCCAACTCACATTTTAGAAATAGGTAAGGAACCATTTCTGCATAAATCTTATGATGTAGTATGTATCTTATGACTGGGTATGAACATCAAAGACCACTAGGGCTCATCCATCTCCACTCTGCTCCTGCTTCCTAAGCATCAAGATCCTGCCTTGCAGCTTCCTCTGCAGTTGACGGAGGATGTGTGAAATGTGGTCGTGGATGAGGGAATGGAAATGAGGTAGGCCACACTTGCCCACAGAGGCAGAGGAAGCACCATGCCTTCTCCATAGTTCTCTCTACTTACCTGACTTAGGTTCAGAGGGCAGGGCTCCAGCAGGAACACAAAGAACCACTAATCAGAAAGAGTATGTGTCCCTAAGCCTTTTGAACACCGAAACACCAAAACTGAATTTTCTGTAGCAAAACAAATTTTTCCTATGTGTAGTTAACTAAATTTTGGGTGTCTTGAAAAATTATAGCATCAAGTGCTAAATTCCATAACAAGACTATTTTTCAAATGATTTAAAAACCAAGCCATTAATAAGTATTTTGTTACAACTAAAGAATGTCATACTCACTTAGAATAATAATTGAAGAGTGTTGTTAAAGTTTAAAAATAGGAAAATCAGGAGAATGACTAAAATATGCCATCATTAGCATTAAGAGAAGGAGACACAAAATGTTTTTATATCCATATTTGTGTATGAAATAAAGTATTTCTGGAAAAGTATTTCTGAAAAAATATTACTAACTGACAACACACAGTGCCTAGAAAGGGAGGAGGGCACCTAGTTAAAACACTAATGCTTCATTTTAATGAAAATATGTGATGGCTTTGGAAACCAACTCAGTGCCCTAGTGCTTAATGCACAAGTATAAAAACTGAGTATGGACCCTCAACACTACATCAATAAAAGGGCTGAGTACATACATCTGTGACCCATCCCAGTGCTGGGGAAGCAGAGACAGAAGGAGCCCTGGGGTTATCTAGCTAGCTAGTCTAGCTGAATGAATGAGCTCCAGAGTCAGCAAGGGATCCTGTTTCAAGAGTAATGTTGCAAAGCAGTTGAGAATGACACGCAGTGTTGACCTCTTGTCTCTACAAGCAGGACGTATGCAAACTCACACACAAAGATATGCACAAAGTGGAAACACACAGCAACACATGCACAAAAAGCAAATGTGGAATCTATGTTCCAACACTGAACATCAATTACAAACTTGACAACAACATAAACTATGCTTTCCTGACATACTAGAGCATATGAACTTTCACTGAAACCAAGGTGAGTTGACCTTTTGCTATTCCTGGTCATTTCCCTCAATACTTCCACTGTGTTCATACCTAAGTGTTACTCTGCTGGTCACACTATAAACAAAAATGAAGTTGCATAAAATATTTGTACTTATTTTATTATTACTACTTGATAATTTCACAGAATATATGAATAAAATTATTTTTGATAAAAGGAAAAAAAAAAAAAAACAGAATACTAGCAACTGCAAAAAGGATAACAAGCACTAGGAGGTATTTTCCCAGAAAGCCAGCAAGTCTGCCACATTATAGTATGAGTAACACAGCAAAAAATCTTTACAAATCCAAGTTATATCAGTATTATTCTCAAAGTGACTAGCATTTAAAAAAATTAATAAAAACAAAAATATCCTACAAATTAATAGTCATCTTTAAAAATAAAAATAGACATCACCAAGTGCTTAGAAATCCAAATAAAACACTTGACACAGAAAGTGCTATTTGAAAGATGCAGAGTGTAACTTACTAGATATTTTAACATGATACATGAAAATGATGAAATAACCATAAAAGTCTGTATCTCAGTAATAAAATGTCAGCTTTAGTGTGCTCTCCAAACTGCTTGGACTTCCCTTTGAAGACATAAATATTATAATCATTTTTACAGACTTTTCTATTAGTTTATTTTAATAATGCAGAGACTATTCTCATAGTTGGCTACAATAAAACACTATTCAAAGTGAAAGTTATTTAACATGTAGAGAAAATAGTATGAAATATTAAAAATACATACTTTATATTAGCAGTTAGCTTAGCCATCAAATCTAAACTTATTTACATTACCAATTGGACTAAATTACACTCAAATTTCAAACTGTTAAACTTGTAAACTGACAGAGTAATAGTATCATTAACTATGATTATATACAATAAGCACTCAGTGAAAAATCTCCAAAACCGAATAATACAGACAGCAATGTCAAAGAGCATCATGCAGTGTTTGAGTTCTGAACCTGAAGGAGTCTTAAACTTATGAAAAGCCAGGTTTCCTATTTTAACTACCACTGATGCTGATTTTACCAAATCACATCCTGACAGTACACAATATAATACATCTCCGAATGACAATATTCTGCAAAGTCAGTATTTATATTTTAAGAAATCAAGATATTTTTCATTACCTCAAATATCTGTGCAAATTGGGTCTCTTTACTAGAAAATATGGCATGAATACAATGGATGGCATATTTGGCCTGGCGAGGTGGTCCTTTTTTGGATTTGTGATGTAGTACAGGAAGCAAGGCTCTAAAAAAAATCAAAGAAAAGCAAAAAATAAAAAAAGAATAATTTATGTTTATGTCCCAAAATTAGTACTGTTTCAACCAGGGTCAGAGAAACTTCTGTTTGTAGAGGAGAACAGTTACTACAGAAATTCATAACTTGTCACACGAGTGAGTGCTGAATGCTCAGTCTTAAATAGGCCACCTTGATCACCTTCTCTGAGGCTCAGTGAGCACTGCAGAAGAGACAATGGACCATGAGCTGGAGAGGATGGAGGAGTCTGTCAAATACCGTCTTCTCCACATGACATGTCTACGGCACCCACAAAGCCACAGCAGGTACGGCCACCTACACAAGATGACATTCCATCATGGGGTAAAGGGGGGGTTCTCAGAAGGCCCTACCCATCCAAGTAGCTACAGGCAGTTAGTAAATGGTTGCCAGGGAAGAAGTATCATTTTCTTCAGTGGTGTAGTCACTGATAAATTGTCTTTACTCAAGTAAACAATCCAGCCTACATTCATCTCAAGAAAGAGGGACCAACAAGCTTAAAATTAAAGACTCCAGTCTCAGTGAACTGGGATAATGCACTCAGTGCACAGACTATAAACTAAGTGTGGCCAGCAGGCGACCCTACTATACAAAGGAAAATGACTACAGTTAGGATGGCTCTGGCAGACATCCCCTAACTGTGTAGTAGAAGACATTCCAGCAGACTTGAGGGAATTTTCCCCTCTATGTTTCTTATTTTACTATACTGTTAATGGTATTTTATTCCATATTTTAAAGGGCTTTTTGACTTTCTATTTTTCCCTTTCTGACATTTACCCACACTTGTTCCCAGTTTTCCACTGTCAGTAATGTCTTCTTCCTTTTCCATGTGTATTTCTACTCCCCCGCCCTGTACTCTTAGTACTATTTGGCTTTAGCTTATTATTCTTAAAAATAAAATTTTAGTTTTTTTTAAACTTATTTCCTTTCTTTGCAACAGGTATCAATTACAGATAGCTTCTTGGTTAGGGGTGGAATCTAGCTTGAACCTGTGCAGGAAGGGTCTTCCTACCTAGCCCTGGATGTCCTAGAACTTGCTAGGGTAGATCAGATTAACTTCAAATTCAGAAACCACTGGCTTCTGCCTCCCAAGTGCTATGATGAAAGGCATGTACCACCATATTTGGCGTTTTTTCTTTCAGTTACCTCTACTTCTCTTCTAATCTCTCCCTTTCCCGGCTGCTTCCTTAAAACCAATCATTTGCTAATCTATGTTTGCTTAAATGATTTTAACCCATTGCACATTTTATATCAATTGTGTCATTTTCAATTTTATGTCACGGATGGCATATCATTTCAAATCTTTCTGTATCTTGTTTAGCTTGGTGTAGTTGCTGTGACAGCAGTCTGCTGTGTCCTCTTTAGGGAGTGAGCTTTCAAGAAAAAGCTGCTCACCAAGTGGATCCACAGATTACAAGAGAGCCAAAACAATAGACGTGTCACTCATAACTCAGAATACACACACACACACACACACACACACACACACACAGCACAGCACAAAAAAAAAGCCAAGCATCTGCAAAAAGATTATAATCCCTCCACTTAATTCAAGGATATTAAGATAGAAGAATTTCTAAGTTTATCTGTAGAGGTTATCAATAACTTTAAAGAGGATAGACACTGGTGAATGCAGTTAATCAATCAGTGCAGGGCCTGGAAAAGAGAGCCAGCAGCAGAGGTGAAAAGTGAAGAGAAAGACAGAAAGAAAATTGGAATTCTGGGCAGGAGGGAAAGGTTTAGAAATATAGGAAACAAAAAGCTCAGGAATCAAATAAAAAAAAACAAAACAGAAGAATTCACACTAGACTAGACCACAGAGATCAAAGAATTTCACGAGGAAAATACTACATCTAAACATTAAAAGGAGAAAAAGTAAAGAAATGATCCTGACAACTGAATGGAAAAAAGAGATAAAAAGGAAAAGAACATGACCAGACTGAGCTGGGCCATGTGAAGAGAAGAGGGAAGGGAAAAGAGAGGGCCAAGAGCAAAACAAGGTGCAGCAGCCAGGAGGCCAAAGGTACAAAGAGGGCCAGTAACCAAAAAGGGTGGTTTATACAGCGGAAGAGCAGCAGCCCAGCTCCCTAGGCTGGAGAGTTCAAGGTAGAAGGAGGGCTACAGCAGCCAGGAGGACTCTGTAACAGGCAGGGAATGAGGGATGCAAGGAGAACCTGGGGGTCAGGTCCACTTTGATATGTTAATGGACACCTCACTTGTCCCACTGTGAAATCTAATAACAACTTCCAAGAACATGGAGATATGGCCAAACTTAAGAACCCATGCAGGAGAGGTCAATAAAAAAGTAAAGGCCTAAAGAATCTATTCAATAAAATTGTAGAAAACTTTCCAAACCTAACAAAATGGCATCTCAGCACAAAGAGGTATTTACAATGGCAAATCGACATGAGCAGAGAAACTCTTGAGGACACATCATAGTCAAGACACAGAAGTGTAAAACAAAGATTCTTATTTACTGTTATAGGAGACAAACACCAACCCACAAGAGCAAACCAGACTGCCCCACGAAATCCCTAACAGTCAGGAAAGCATATATTTTATTGCTAACCAGAGTCCTAGATCCAGCAAATTTATCTTTCAGAATTGACCAGGACATAATGACATTCCAAAACCAGCATGAAGTAAAGCAACACCCTGTCTCCCCCCCACCCCCCACCCCAGCTGTAGTGTTGCAATTTTCCCAGAACTGAATCCTTTTCCTGGAGAGGAAAGGAGATTAGGGGCTCCTATGACTTAGGAAATTTATAAGGATCAAGATGCTAATCAAGTTTCCCAGGCTCCATAAAGTCTGAAGATTTGCACTCCTGAGAGCCTCCACAGGACTGTAAAAGCAAAGAACATGGGGGGTGGGGGGGGGATCCCCAGTGGGGCAGGAAGCTCCAGGCATGTAATGTTTATCAGCTGTCTCCCATGCTGGCTTTGGTGAAGCAATGGCCTTTGAATCACTGGAGCTTCTGTAAATAACCTCTCACCCACAGGGTTATAGATAACCCCAATAAACTCAATGGCTTACCAGGTTAAACTTGGGTGAAATCCTCCCCACCACCCCCACCACCCCCCCATCATTGATGCCCTATCTGAGGTAGACAAATGTTCATGTTCCAAGGAAAAATCTCAATAACACTGCAGGGAGGGAGGGAGGGAGGGAGGGAGGGAGGGAGGGAGGGAGGGAGGGAGGAAGAGAGAGAGAGAGAGAGAGAGAGAGAGAGAGAGAGAGAGAGAGAGAATGAATCCAAGAGAGCAGAGGAAACCAGTTTCATGTGAGAAAAAGATGGAGAGAGTGAAGAGAGAAGACCTGGGAAGGAATCTATCACACTCAAAATGTAAGCCCTCAAAACAACCAGATACTAGCAGGGAAGAGATAAAACAATATACAATAATCCAACCAACTAGAAAAAATATTCAATAGTTTTTAGGAATTAGCAAACCTCGTCCACTTACTAAATGCAAATTCTGTTAACTCTCCAATGAGAAGACAGACTAGCTGACTGGACGATGAATAAACAAGAGCCAGCTAGCTCCAGATCTCGGAAACATGCTTCAGTGACACTCGCTCACAGACCCGAGTCACTTACCAAGCAGAAGCAGCTACAATCAGGCTGGCACTGCCGCTATTCAGATAATTAATAAAGCAAATGTGAAGCCAAACTTAGCCAGAGTGTTTAAAAAGACAAGCCCCTTCATCTTGATGGTGACAAAAGCATACACTGAGAAAGGTCAGCCTCTGCAGCAAATGGCACGGGAAAACCTGGATCTCCTCAGCAGGTAGGAAATAGTCTCACTCTGAACAAATGTGGATCAAAGACCTTAATGGAAGACTCTGAAAATTCTAGCAGGAAGCTTCAGGATAGAGGCTTGAGCCAGGATTTTCTGAAAATAACATCAATAGCTCAGGAAATAATCCCAAGAATCAACAAATGGGACTGCACAAAATTCAGAACCTAATGCACAACAACAACAAAAATAATAACAGTGATAGTATTCAGAATAGAAACTTTTAACAGCTCTCTATCTGACAGGAAATTAGTATCTTGAAATTATAAAGTATCCCAACACCAAACAAACCGAGATACACATGTCCCAAGTCCACCAATAATAGACAAATTAATGAAATAGATATTTACCAAAATAAGACAAACACACTTGGGAAAGTGCTCAACTCCCTTAGCCATCAGAAAAATGCAAAGTAAATGCAAGAAATTAGTGCTGTCAGGGACAGCTGAGAAATAGAACCTTATGCATGGCTGATGGCCATGTGGATGGAAGGGCTGCTACAGGAATCAGTAAGCAGTTTCAACAAAAAACAGAATGAAGTTTTAAAAAACGAAGTGATCCTGTTGTACCACTCCTGGATATACACCAGCAAGGACACTAAGGATCTCAAAGTATCTGCAAATCCATGGTACTGCAGCACAGTAGCCAAGATGTCCAACCAGAGTTCCACGTACACACACAAAAATCTGATTATATTTTATGAAAGGGGCAAATATAAGTAAAGTAAAAGGAGACAAATACATATCATACGTGTGTGTGTGTGTGTGTGTGTGTGTGTAAGTGTATAAGGAGGCCCATTATCTTGCATGCTAACTACAAAACTAAATAAGCAAAAGAAATAAGGAAAAAAATAGAAACTTTGCCTAAAGGGATATAGTTCCATAAATATTTGATATTGTAATTAAGTCTAAATTCAAATCACAGATTCACCTCTTGCTAGTTACGACCTAGAACCATTTGCTTGTCTGAATGTGAGATTTCTCACTTAGATTAAATAACATTCTGTTGGGTAATGCAGACAGTTTGACTGAGATAGCCTATCAGGTGAACATACAATATAGTATATAGTGTCCGTGTGTCCAGCCATTCTGCTCTCTGATCTGATTTGAGTAGCAAGAGAATCATCCCATTAAAAAATATACATACTGCCGGGCGGTGGTGGCGCACGCCTTTAATCCCAGCACTTGGGAGGCAGAGGCAGGCGGATTTCTGAGTTTGAGGCCAGCCTGGTCTACAGAGTGAGTTCCAGGACAGCCAGGGCTACACAGAGAAACCCTATCTCAAAAAACCAAACCAAACCAAACAAACAAACAAACAAACAAAAAATACTCACTTAAAAAAGTTAACAAAAAGTTCTAAACAATAGTGTTTCGTATTCTTACAAAACAGACTAATGTTATAAAATTCTGGTAGGTGTCTGCTTTTTAGATTTATTTATTTTACCTAGTAGATAAAAGCACTTAATGTGGACATGAAATGATCTGAGTTCAATTCTCACGGAAGCCACTAGGAAAGACAGCAACTCTACTGAGAGCTGTCCTGTGACCTGCCCAGGTGAAGTTGCATAGATGTGCTCGAAAGAACACACGTGTACACACACACACACACACACACACACACACACACACACACATGCAATTAATACCTCTGACATTTCTCAATATGCCTTAGATCCATGTAAAGTGTCCATCCTGTGCTACTGTACACCAGAACTACTTTATAATGAAATGGCTTTTAAGTTTTTAAGCAATACTGAAGCATCAGAAAGATGTACCATAGTTGTCTTCTATCTTAGACACCTAAAATAACAACCAATGTTTTCTCAAAACAAAGAAAAGTCTACTCAATTATAAAGAATTAACTAAAATTCTCTAGAAACAGTATATCCAAAATAATTATCAGAAAAAGCCAAACTCACGATCTGATGTGAGGGAAATCCTCTTCAATTTTGCTTCCTGTGTTTTTGAAAATTTGTAGGGCAGCTTCTGCCACCTTTTCATCATCCATCTTCAGACAAGCCAGAAGGGATTCAAATGTCTCGGCAGAGTGAAATGAGATAGGGTGTGTAAAAGACAGCACCTACAGAGGGTTCAGAAACATTGCCTGTAAAATCTTTCTTTTCTTGTTTGTAATATACATGTAAAGAACATACTAGAAATAGTACTAGTCAAAAATCAATTTAGGGTTAACTATGCTTATGTTCCTGTATGGAAGGCTAATATATTTCTAGTCAAAATAATTTGAACTTTGATGATTATTTTTTTAAGGGGTAGGGCATAAGGGTAGGAGAAAGGGGAATATACAGGAAGTTTACCCCCCCCCCCCAATAACATTAAAAGAGACCAGGTTAGCTTTTAAAAAAAATTAGGAAATGTGTACTACCAGGTCATAAAGGTACTAAAAGTACAATAACCAAATCAACATGGTAAAAGCAGTAGAAGAAATCACCAAGCAAAGCAAGAGAAGGCCAGCATTTTTAAGAACCTTGACACAGATCCTAATAGACTTTCAGTAGGCAACAGCATACAGCTCAGCTTAGGAGAGTGCATTCTGAGCACACGCACGGCCCTGTATTTGATCCCCACACTGCAAAGATCTGAAATTGGTGGTACATGCTTTTAATCCCATCATCAAGGAGTAGACATACATGGATTAGGAAGTCAGGGTTTTCCTCAACTACCTACAAAGTGAGGCCACCCTAGGCTACATGAGACCGCCTCAAAAACAAAGTAAACAAAAAAGCTGCATAGAGCTAGGTCTAGTGGTGCACAACTCTGATCGCAACACTCAGGAAACAGGTAGATCACTATGAGTCTGCGGCAAACCTGGTCTACACAGTAAGACTTGGTCTCAAAAGACAAACAAATAAAAAACAGGTAATAGAAAATTATTAATCCCAAGAAAAACACATACCTAGTAGGAGAAAATCACATCAAACAATTCTTGGTATATTCGTTCACAATAATAGGTCATATTTAAATTTAAAAAAAACCTTTGGTTGTATGAGTGTGTATGAAATATGTGAGTGTGCTTGTCTGTCTGTGAGTATGTGGTGGTCGGAGGTCACTCTGGGTATCTTTCTCTCTAACTCTTCACCTTTTCTCTTTCCAAATGTGGTCTCCCACCTAGTCTGAAGCTCACAGTTTCAGCTAGTGGAGCTGGCAAACAAGTCCCCAGGACCTGTCTGCCTCTGTCCCTCTTACACTGGGGATCCAAACTCAGGTCCTCATGCTTATAAAGCAAGCACTTCACCCACTGAGCCATCTTCTAAGACCCACTACAGGATTAATAGTGTAGGATAGTGAAATTTTGAATACAAAATGTAAAAAATACCAAACAGCATAAAAATTATATATGTGTATATATATGTATATATATATATTCTTATTTCAAAGATTTGTAAATAATCAGAATAAATAACTTTATTAACAAAAATGCAAATAAGAAAGCTAAAGGTTCCGTTAAAATAAATAAAAATTTCTGGGAAATATATGATATATGATGGCAAAGATAAAAATCACTCAGGAAACTAATAAAGCATTTTTGAATACTCAATATCTGAGTAAATATGGTTTATAGTTTCAAATGGTTTGAATATAGAATGTAGGTAACCAGAGGCATGCCTATGAAGGACATAACTCTTTTACTCTGTCTCTGACCCCTGGCCACCGTAAGATAAGCAGTTACAGCCTACAGTGTGCACCGTCTAGGATTTCTGCCACATCGTGGGCAGACGATAAAGACAACTGACAAGTAGGGTAAAAATCTCTACACCTATGAGCCAACTAAGTCTCTGTTTTTTCTCAGGTATTTTATCACGATGACGACAGGCTGGCTAAAAAAGAAAATGAAACCTTTGAAGCTGGTTTATAGAGAAACTGGGAAAGACAGGTAGAAAAAGGTTCCAGTGGGGCTTGGGGGAAAAAACCCAGAAGGCTGATAGCAATAGAAAGGACTATAGGTTTGACCAGGGTTCTACTGGGAACTTCCCTAGAGAAAGGCAGCTGTGTCAAGTCTAGCAACTTGCCTCTGTTTTGTTGGTGCCCTGGGAATGTGTGTGAGGCTATATTTAAAAGTGATGAACTGGTATGGAAAATATCAAGATACTTTGACATTTGGAATATAGCATGAAGATTACTGGCTGCTTTTAGTCAGCATTATAGGAAGAGTAAGGAACAAAGAGACAGAATAAAGAATGTAAAATTTGCAGTTTGTCTATAAAGAAAGCTGGGTTAAAGAGTAAGTGGTTACTGAAGAGATCAGCAAAAAGAAGCCAAATACTCTGCTTCAGGACAGTAGGAAAGATGTCATGAGGGCACAGATTCAAGAATATGAGAGTATAAAACTGTTGCGGTAAATCTCTCGCTCATTGGTAGTCCATAGAAGAAAAGACACAAGTCAATAAGTATCAAATGAATGCTGCATGCCTAGATTGGGCAGATTTACCATTAAACTACACTATTCCCCGGCTATAAGAGTTCTTAACAACTTGCAGTTTCCTAGGTCAAGGCCTTCTTCGTCTTCTCTCTCTCCACCCACTGCCCTCTGCTTCGACCATTCTTTTCGACCATTTCCTTCTTTTAAGGACTTGCTTCCAGAACTTTTCCAGAACAGCTAGCTTGCCTGTCCTGTCTTTCTGACTGTAATAGTTATGGTGTCAGCTTTGCTATGAACTTTCTCAGTACACAGTGACTTCAAGGCAAATGATGCCAGCTAACTCTACTTTGACTAAGCCAATTTTCCTGTTTCCCTTTGGGCCCCCAGATGGGAATTCTTCACCCCAATTCAACTGGAAGCAGACAAAAGGAGATCATCGCCCCAGTTCCTTATGTTGGGGTGGACGGTTCTGGTTACTTTGTAAATTATACATGTGTTGTAATTTAAGGAATACTTTACAAATGTAGCTTCAGACAGGAAGGGAATTAGAGAGCTAAATCTCAGGAATTAAGTGGGATTAATATTTTACTCTTATATAGGCATTGTGCCTGTATAACTCATACAGAAATACAAAGCTTAGACCCAGTTTAAAAAAAAAAAAAAGGTATATCTTACATTGGTAAGAAATCTTTATGATAGTTACAAGGTTGAAATTATAATCTCTTACATTGATATGGAATTTATTTTATACAAATTTAGGGTTTTCACTGGCATAAGTTTCTTATTAATACAAAAGTGGGATTAATATATTACTCTCATGTAGGCATTGTACCTATATATCTTATTTAGAAATACAAGGCTTAGACCCAGTCCTTTTTAATCAAAAAAAAAAAAAAAATTAGTGGAAAGGAATTAACAGACAACTGTTCAGATTGACTTACATAGTTGATTTTCAAAAACGTCAGAAATCCATAGAATTGACATTACAAACATTCTTATATAAACATTTATTTTATTGGAGACCTATCTGATCCTGACAGCTTCCCAGTCTTGGATTCTAAGAAGAAATTGAGCATCTTTGGAGTTACACCAGTTGTGGTACGACAGCCACTAGGCAAGAATTGCCTCTTTTCATCTACAGACGAAATAGTGTGCAAAAAAGAAACACACTTGCAGAATAGTCGACTGATTATATCTGCCAAGACAGAGTAATCAGCCCTTAGTAATTCTGCATTACTAGGTCTGTCAGATGATTCCTGGGCCAGAAGACTGAAGACCAGATGCTCCAACGTTTTGAAATAAGGAACTGTCTAGATGTTCAGTGGTCTATTTAAATTCATTGAGTTTAGAAGCCACGCTTTGTGCTTCCCATATCTTTATTTAACTGAGTCATTCTGGATTTCTGATGGGGTTGAAGATTTATAATCTCACAGCCAACCCAGGCTATTTACTTTGAGAGGATGGTTTTCAGATGCTATTCATTTTGAAGACAGGACATAAGCCAGGTTCAGAACTAAGTTTTTTAATTGAGAGAGATGGCAAAGGTTCTATTTAGTTAACAAAAATGATGGACTGGGTGTTAGGTTTATCTTGTACTTTAACAATCACAACATGGTAATATAGTTAGTGTTCAATTAATATGTGAAAAGAAAAAAAAAATTTTTTTATTATTGGACAAAAAGGGGGAAATGTGGTGGATAGCCCTAGCCTCTTGTTGTCATGGTAACTCTACTCCTGGGAGGGGCTGAGAAGAAGGAGTGAATCTTGTAAACCTTCTGTCCAATCAAATTTGTTAAATAAAGGCTACAGCCAGTGATTGGGCAGTAGAAGAGGAGTGGGAGGAGCCAGAGGCAGGAAAAGAGGAAGACCAGGGAGCCATCAGATGGAGAAGCGGCGGAGTTGGCAGTTGGTCAAAGCAGAGGGCAGTTGGTGGAGAAAGAGAAGACGAAGAAGGCCTTGACCTAGGAAACTGCAAGTTGTTAAGAGCTCTTATAGCCGGGGAATAGTGTAGTTTAATGGTAAATCTGCCCAATCTAGGCATGCAGCATTCATTTGATACTTATTGACTTGTGTCTTTTCTTCTATGGACTACCAATGGGCGAGAGAGTTACCGCAACATAAAACCACCTGAAAGGCAGTTGTTAGCAGGAGGATTCTAACATGCCCTGCTTGGACAAGTAGTCATTTGCCCAGAAATCACTTCCCAGCATGACTGCTGCAGACACAGTCAACTGTGTCCAGCGCCTAATTGATTTGGTGAGAAACTTTAGCATCTTCCATCTAATGCTAGCTTTTCAGGCATGCAAAATGCAACTATTGTGAGTCATGGAAACTTCCATGCAGACTTCAAACTAGGATCATACTCCCTGTTGACATCCTTGGCAGAGTGATATGCAGCTCTAAGAGTGAACTCAGGGCTGTAGTGAAGACCCTAGAGAGGTGGACATGCCAGTCCACAAAATGTCTGCTAAGGAAAATTCTAGGCAGTGCAGAGAACTAGCCTCTAAGAATGATTCTAAGTCCTTTAGGAAGGAAGGGTATAGGGGCAGGGCTGCCTGTGCCCTTTGAAGCTCACTCACACTGTGTGCTGCAGATGCTGGACTGAGTTACAGGATCCAATGCTTCCCTTGTTAGAATCTGACCTTGCTTCAGACCCACCCCTCTTTTCTATACACCCATTCCTCCCTTTTGGAACAGACAAGTATACCTTGTCCACATCAAATGCATGCAATTTGTTTTTGACTTTCCACAAGTACTCTCAGAAAAGATGTTCCTTGATTCTCAAAGATTTTGAAGTTTAATTGTTTGAAAACAATGGAACTGCCAAAACCTTGAAGGTCCAATGAAATGGAAAACATGTTCTGCAATATGAGATGAACGAGCTTTAGGCGCCAAGGTGAAATAGTATAGTTCAATCTAAAAGTATGTCCCCCAGAGGCTCCTGTCTGGTCATAAGATGATTGGCATATAAAGACTAATTAGAGTATGAGGATTCTAACTTCCCCAAAGGACTAATCCACTTATGAATTCACAGCTAAGGGGTGCCTTGGAAGGGTATATATTTTTGGAAGAGTATACATGGGGAAGAAACCCTAGACCTATTTTTCCCTCTGTGTTTCTCAACTGCTATAAAGTAAACATACCTCACCTCAGGCCCAGAGACAAATGGAACCAAGTGACTCTGGACAAAGGTCTGAGAATCATGAGCCAGGATAAGTCCTTCTTCCCTCAATTTACTTTCTTAGGTACCTTGACAAAGTGACAAAACCTGACCAAATAACATTCTACTTATTTGTCTATAGTATTAACTATGATACCACAGTTTATAACCTAAGTATAATAATTTTATTCCTCAAATATTAAAAAGCAAAGAAAATTAAAAGTTCATTCAAATCAAAATTTTAAAGAAAAGATTGAGTTATAAGAAGGTATACAAACAATAAACAATTAATGAAATCCGAAATTATTAATGTACAGAAGGTTGATCACAAGTTAACACTTCTACTACATGGGAAGAAGTGCTCAGAGGCAACTAATATCCCAATCTCTCAGACCGTAACAATAACAGCTCTTCAAAATGTTATCACTAAGAAATGCTTATCTTTAACAACCAAAACCAAAGCAAAATAGAACAATCAGTGTGTTTGTAAGCTAGATAAAATGGCATTTTAACTAAATAAAACTCATTAAAATGAAATTTAAAAACTGTGTTTATGAATGAAAGTCTTCTAAATACTGTTATAACTGCTACACTGTCAACAATGTGGTGACATACATGCAGTCATCAAAAGGCTCACTTTGAAAGGCACCCTCTGTCGTCACTAATGAGTCCTCGGTATAGCCCTCTAACATTAAGTTTGATAACAGAACTTAAAACTGAAACATGAAGAAATTTCCATTTGATTATTTTTTTAAACAAAGATACCTTCTCATTAGGTTATACAACTTTGAGAAGCAAATCTTAGAAATAAGTGGTACAAGCCCCCAATGTCAGAATCTAGAAAGCAAGCCTAGCAGATCTGTACCTTGATATCAAGTTTCAGACCAGTCAGAGCTACAGTGAGGCCTTTAAAAACAAACATAAGAATCTGGTTGTCTACTCAGACACTTAAGTTTAGACAAGTATTTACCTTGAGCAGCTCAAGGCCTGCCCTGATAGCTTGATCAGTTGGAACGCCCTCATCTTCATCATCTGCTGTTCCATCTATTGACTTATTCACTTGCTTGATAAGAGCACTAAAGGATGATGAGAAAACAAAAGTGTTATTTCTTCCAAGTATAATACATTAGCAGTATCTGAGGAAAGTACCTAAATATTAAGTAGTTACACAGTGTACAATATTTCTGTATGGTTGTTTTCCAAACATTATTATAAAACAAGTAACAGCAAAATATCTTTTCAAAGTATGTTCTCTTCCTTTACCCATTCAAATGAAACCCAAGTGCTACCTGATTTGCTCTTTCTGACTGCCATCTGTTCCTTTAATAGTGTCTTTTCAGTGGAAGGCCTAGCATTCTAAAACTATTTACTACACAATACTCTGTGTCAGATAAAAATCCAAGGCAGAAATCACCGACCTGCTGCTAAAATTGTAACACACACAACAAAACCTTGTAAAAGAGACCATAAGAAAACTAGCAATGGTTTTCAGTTTTAGAAAAATGCTGATCTTGCTATAAACAAACATTAGTACTGCACTGATACCAACTTAAAGCAATCATTTACACCAATGCACACTTGTTCTTTTTACAAGCATCAAGTAACAACGTAACAGTATGGATATAAAGCACACCAAAATAAAAGTTTGTGCAATGTTCCTTAAAATATTTAGTAGAGTTGTTTCTTCAAAAATACTTTATACTCAAATTTAGTATCAACAATGGAATAAAATATATCTGTCTCTTCAACAAGAATTTAAAATTTTCTTACATATAAAGTCTATTTTTAGCTGGCAAGATAGTTCAGGTTGACTAGCCCTTGCCACCCAGCCTGGTTACTTGATCATGATTCACAGGACACACAAGGTAGGAAAGACCCAATCCTGTATGTGGTCCTGACCTGTAGGAGGAGCTAAGGTGGGAGGAGTAAGAAGAGGAAGAGGAGAAGGAAGAGAAGGAAGAGGAGGAGCTAGGACAGCAGAGATGTAAGAGGATGAAGAGCCATGCAGGTGTGGAGAGCAGTCCTGGGTAACAACTTATATTTAGGATAGCTAATTGGGAAACACCTCTAATTGTATGGGCATATTGTTATTGAGCATTCCCAAACATATAAAGCCTTTGATTAATATTTAAGCATTAGAGTCCCATTTCCTACGGAGCCCGTGTGGATGGCAGGATAGTCTAGGCTCAGCCAAACATTGTGGAGACAGCTTAGAAGATTGGCAGTCATCTCCCACGCTGGCATCTCACAGGGCCAGTGTCTCTGGCAGCTTAAGCCGGCAGGCAGCTCGTGGCCACAGGCCTTGACTAGCAGGGAACATGGCACCCCATTCACAAGACAGATCGGGTGCCACTATTTTAAATATATCCCGCAACACTGACCTCCACCCTATAGATGCACCACTCTAAATACATACACTTATACAATCATGTCCACACTAAAAAAAGTTTATTTCTCTAAAATATTTTCATTTACATATTGTTTTCCTAAGTAAGTTTTCTCTTTTAGGTTTCCATAAAAATGACTTTTCCCTAGTTTCATACTTCTAATTACCCAAATAAAAATCTCCAACCTGAATCATATTGCCAACAATTTCACAATTCTTCTATAAAGTAGCAAGATTAAAAATTTTAACTTTTGTTTTCTTTTATAATAATAGTAGGACAGCCACAAGTAAGTAAACACACACATATTAACAGAATCATCTACCCCTTCTGGTCTGGGCCAGAGCACTGAGCAGAGCTTGGGTGGCAGCTCTGCCCCCAACCTCCAAGAACCCAGAGGAAGCGGGGATCCCAGGCGCTCTAACTCAGGCAGTATCTTAGGTAAGCAGACAGCAGGGCCCGCCCTAAACAGGGAGTAACTGGGAACCAAAAGGACCCAGGAAGTCACTCCCGTCCCGGAACACTGGTTCCTTCCTGTCTGGGCCAGAGCACTGAGCAGATCTTGGGTGGCAGCTCTGTCCCCAACCTCCAAGAACCCAGAGGAAGCGGGGATCCCAGGCGCTCTAACTTGGACAGTGTCTTAGAAACTAGTTCTCAGATCTGAGGCCTGGATCAGACCTCTGCCAGGTCTGCTGTTGTGTGGACCCCGGATTCCACCTGAGACCACTCAACCCAGAGCTACAGAGGAACAACTAAACTCAGAGCGTCAGACAACATATCCTGAGATATTCTAGAGGAGACACTGCACCCAGAACAGCAGACACATAGCTGGACTACTACGTTGGAGGCACCATATCCTGAGGCATCCTAGAGGTACCACTGTAATCAGTGCAGCTGGAAAAGATCACAGAGACATCTGGACCCCTAGGAGATCAGACACAAGCTAGATAACTGGAAAGGCAGGCTTCAGTCAGAGACAGAAAGTACAGGCAGCACTAGAGTTAACCAGATGGCAAAAGGCAAGAGCAAGAATGTAAGCAACAGAAACCAAAGTTACATGGCACCATCAGAACCCAGCTCCCCCATCAGAGCAAGCTCTGAACACCAGAAAAGCAGGATTCAGAATTAAAATCACTTCTCATGATGATGATAGAGGGCTTTAAGAAAGACATAAATAACACTCTCAAAGAACTTAAGGAGAGCACTGGTAGACAGATAGAAACCCTTAAAGAGGAAACACAAAAATCCCTTAAGGAATTGCAAGAAAATGCAACCAAACGGGAAAAGGAATTAAACAGAACCATGCAGGATCTAAAAATGGAAGTAGAAACAATAAAGAAATCACAAAGGGACAATACCCTGGAGATAGAAAACCTAAAAAAAAGATCAGGAGTCATAGACACAAGTATCACCAACAGAATACAAGAGATGGAAGAGAGAATCTCATGTGCAGAAGATACCATGGAAAACATTGACACAACTGTCAAAGAAAATGCAAAATACAAAAAGCTACTAACCCAAAATATACAAGAAATCCAAGACACAATGAGAAGGCCAAACCTAAGGATAATAGGTATAGATGAGGGGGAAGACTCCCAACTAAAAGGACCAGTAAATATCCTCAACAAAATTATAGAGGAAAACTTCCCTAACCTAAAGAAAGAGATGTCCATAAATATACAAGAAGCCTACAGAACTCCAAATAGTTTAGACCAGAAAAGAGATACTTCCCCCCATATAATAGTCAAAACACCAAATGTACAAAACAAAGAAAAAATACTAAAAGCAGTAAGGGAAAAAGGCAAAGTAACATATAATATTCCATGACAAATCCAAATTTACACAGTATCTCAACACAAATCCAGCACTTCAAAGAATAATTGGTGGAAAACTCCAACACAAGGAGGGAAACTACAACCTAGAAAAAGCAAGAAAGTAATCTTCCAAAAACCCCAAAAGAAGAGAGTTACACAAACATATCTCCACGAATGTTAGCCCAAAAGCTTGGATTAGGGAAGACTCAACCCACAGACCACATGAAGCTCATGAAGAAGGAAGACCAAGAGGGGATGCCTCAGTTCTACTTAGAACGAGAAACAAAAATGCTCAAGGGAGCAAATAGGGAAACAAAACATGGAACAGAAACTGAAGGAGGGGCCATCAGGAGACCTTTCCACCTGGGTATTCACCCCATGTACAGCCACCTAAGCTAAACACTGTTGTGGATGGCTGGAAGTGCATAATGTGAGGCACATGATATAGCTGTCTCCTTAGAGGTCTGCCAAAGACTAACACACTCAGAGGACGATGCTCACAGTTAACCACTGATATGATCAGGGGTTTCCCAATGGAGAACTTAGTGAGAGGACTGAAGGAGCAGAAAGGGTTAGTGACCCCAGGTGGAAAGCAACAATACCAAACAACCAGAGCCCCCCAGGGTCTAAACCACCAGCCTGGGAACACATAGGGAGGGACCCAAGACTCCAGAGGTATATGTAGGAGAGGATGGCCTTGTGGGACATAGGTGGGAGAGGAGTTTCTTGGTCCCATTAAAAAAAAAAAAAAAAAAAAGAACACACAGTGGGGGGGGGATGTGAAGGCGGGGAGAGGATAGTTTGGGGGGGTAGGTGCGGTCACTGCCTCATAGAAGCATGAGGAGGGGGATGGGATAGGAGGTTTCTGGGTGGTGGGAGGAAGTAGGGTAAGGGGATAAAATCTGAAACGTAAATACTACAACCAATTTTAACAAGCAAAAAAAAAAAGTCGTCAGAACCAGCATCTTTAAAAAAAATGTCAGGCCCCTGGGGGTGGGAATTTTTTTTTTTTTTATTGATATTAAAACTTGTTCTGAGAATTGTATATTGCAGAATACACAGCCTTGGTGTATCTACTCATCAAGCATACTGAGCAGACCTGCCCAAACCTCCGATATCCTGGAATTCCATCTGGATTCAGTGAAGACACAGCATCAGAGGCTTATCAACTTACTCTTCCCCCCACCCCTCTTCTAAAATCTCAACGCCCTTAATCAGCTTGAAGAAGTTAAAGAAGAGTCAGCGCCCCTATTCCCTGAGCTTGGGGACTAATGTGGTTAATAATGGTCTGTCTTTCTAGGGACAAGTAGTGGTTTTGTTGGAACAGGGGGGATTAGCTAGGACTTATTGCATAGCCATAACCTATTGGTAGAAATCAGTATAATTATTATCAAGATGAAGTTATAATTTCTTAAATGGTACAAAATTTACTTTGATTTCAAATGTAAGGTTTTCATTGGTATGAGCCTCTTATTAATATAAAAATGAGATGAATATTGATACTCACATGGGCATTGTGCCTGTATAACACATTTAGGAATACAAGGCCTAGACCCAGCCCTTTTTTAACTTTTTTAACTGATTTGGGACGGTTAACCTATGAGTTAAGGGACTATAGCAAATTCATGGTTTTGAGTTTATTGTTAGGCTGTTTTCCATATTTTATTTAGAAATAGCTGAGAGGAGTGAACAGACAACAGTCCAGGTTACCTTACATGGATAGTTGGTTTTCAAAACATCAGAAGTCCATAGAACTGATGCTACAAATATTTATATATTAATGTTCATTTTGATTAGAGATCTGTCTGCTCCTGACAGCTTCCTGTCATGGATTCTAAGAAGAAATTGAGCATCTTTGGAGATACTCCAGTTGTGCGGTGACAGCCACTAGGCAAGAATTGCCTCTCTCCATCTACAGACAAATTACTGTCCAGAAAAGGACACACATGCAGAATAGTCAACTGATTATATCTGCCTAGACAGAGTAATCAGCCCTTAATAATTCTGCATCACTAAGGTCTGTCAGATGATTCTGGGCCAGAAGGCTGAAGATTTGATGTTCCAACGTTCGGTAGTATAGGGGCTTTTCAGGTGTTCAGTGGTCTCTATAAATTGGCTAAGTTTTAGAAGCTATGCTTAGTGCTTCCCATAACTTCAGTTAACTCAGTCATTCTGGATTTCTGATGGGGTTGAAGACCTATAGTCTCATAACCAATCCTGGCTATTTACTTTGAGAGAAAAGATCTGAGTAGATGGTTTTCAGCTGACATTCATTCTAAAGCCAAAAAGCCAGGATCAAAAGTAAGTGTTTTAGTTAGAAGAGATGACAGAGGTTCTGGTTAGTCAACAGAATGATGGACTGGGTATTAGGACTATCTTGTACCTCACTGGTACAATTAGGAATAAGTATGCTCTAATTGTATTTTGAGAGAAAAGTTCTACTTTAACAGGAAGAGTGATATGTAGGAGGAGCTAAGTGGGAAGGAGTACTGAGAGGAAGAGATGGAACAAGGAGAGAAGATGAAGAGGAGAAGCTAGGTGATGAGAGAGAGAAAGAGAGAGGGGGCATGGAGGCAGATGTTCACATGTCTCCACCAGTCAAAGATAGTTTTTATATCTAGGTTGGGTATTGGGTTACGCTTCTGATTGAGCATTACCAAACTTATAAATCCTTTGATTAACATTTTAAAAAAATCGTATAAAAGCAAAAAGGAAAGGGGGGCATGGGACAGGGGTGTTCTAGGGAGGGGAAATGTGGAAAGGGAATGGCATCTTAAATGTAAATAAAAAAAAAAAAAACAGTATCATCTAAAAACAACTACAGAGAAAGTCAGAGACAGAATGACAGACACAGAATGTAGCTGAGGAACATGAGCTAATCAGACACACAGCCTCAAGGGAGGCATCAGCCAGAAAAACAAAACATTGGCACACTACTTTTAAATCTGCTTCAGTATTCAGTGAGGAACAAATGACAAATATATCATATGTAATAAAACGCACTTTGTATGTTACCCAAAGAAATTAACCCAAAAATAATAATAAAAATAATCAGTGAGGTGATGTGTCAAAGCAAAGCTCTCAGAACAAGTGATTTTCTCTATCAGCAAAAGTCAGCTAAAAAGCACAGAGGGTATTTACATTGAGAAGCCACAGTACATAAGATATCTAAGAATACAAGTTGCTGACAGAATCCTCATGTCCTTGGGGAACAGAAAGTCTGAACCCATGTACACTCTGCCCATCTGGAAGACCAATTCGAGGAGGAGCAAAGGCTTCCTCTGTAAGGCAAATCTGGCAGGAAAACCTCAGGAAAATCTACATGGGTCCATGCAAAACATACAAGAATTTGTCCAACAATGTGGAAACACTTCAAAAAAATGGATCAACTTCTTCAATAAATGATTAATTAAACCAACTATCATATACAATAAAAACAGAAGAATCCTACACCTCCATTAAACTCCAGACCAATTACAGATGGAAATGTAGAAAACAGAATTACTCAATATACTAAAGTCCAAAAGAAATCAAACCCCAAAAACAATTATGTAATTTACTATTTATTAATAGACCTAGACTAAAACATTAGGATTAGAGCCTCATCATTCTTGTAATCAATTAACAAAAAACAAAAAATATTCCTCTGAGGTAGCCATAGAAAAATAAAAGAATTCCCCCAAAGAAATATAATTAACCAAGAACTGTTTGGTGAAGTTTTTCTCTGTATTTAAATGTTTATCAGTTGTAATAAAAACAAAAAACCAAAAAACCTTAAAGGTATCACCATCCACCCATCTATAAAATGCAGAGACGGAAAGGCGCTGTCCAGACAGCCTGCCTAAGGGGACTAATATAGCATCTCTCTGAAGACTCTGCAGCCACTTCCTGAGTCTAATTTAACACCTGCCACTGTTCTAAACCTGTAAGGGGGTTCCCATTCCATAAAGTCACCAAGAGAAATATCAAAATCCTCCAAGCATTATTATAAGTAGAAACTGCTACTTTTGGCCGTCTTTATGTTCTCATCATATACCTTCTGGATGACTATAAGTTCCTGAAACCAAAGGGCTGTTCTTGGTCCTCAGTCTGCCAGCTCACAGCATATACCTTTTACTTGTGAAAACGTTCACAATTTTTAAGTTGTAGAAATCTGAAACAACCTGCTCTTCTTACTTCTCTCTAATTTCCATATTGTAAAAAGGTTTTCATATCTGCTCATATTAATTTTTGTTCTCTATTCAATTTCAGCATAGCAGTCAATTCTCATAATTTTGTGAGTTCAAGGACAACCTGGGCCACCAAGAACTTATCCAAACAAATACAAGACATACAGAAAGGAGAGAAAGTAAAGGAAAGAAAGGAAGGGAAGGAAGGAAAGGAAGGAAAAAAAAGTAAAAAAATTTCTTGCCATGTCCAAAGAATAATTGTATGTTATCTACTTCAAAAAAGGGGGCGGGGCAGAGAAGACCCTTTTATTCTCTTCAAGATATCAGGATTCATTATGTGGACTTGAAACCTGTATTCCAATTCCTTCTAGGGGTACTCTTTTTACACTTTCCTCAAGTATGGTCTTCGTATGTTGTTCCCATCCTACTAGCATCTATTCATAGGCCACCACAACAAAGCCTTAAGTAATCTCTCTCCTCTCTCCTCTCTCCTCCACTCAGTACCTCAATCCGTGGTTCCCAAAAGATAAAGAGCAAACCAGAGCCCAAAGCTCAGTGTTAATAGCAGTCCACATCAAATCCCAGGCACACAGCACTCGCACCTCTTTATACTGTACTGTAACAGATACAAGTCACCTTCAAAACATCCCCTGTATCCCTATCCAGTGACTCTGGCATGTAACTTCTATGCCTACAATACTCTATCTCACATTTCTATAAAAGCAAAACCTTAGCTATGCTTTCTTCTTAGATAAAACAGTACCACCCAGAGATAGCCTTTTGAGCTTTCTGAAGTAATAAAGTGAAAGCAAAGTGAGAAAGAGGAAAAGCTAGCCAACTGAATATGAATGAATACAAGTTACACACACAAATATAGAGTATAGATGACTGCACATATAAATACAGAGAAGCAGCTGACTTGGTGACTTGGGATTGACATGACTGTGATTGTGCATGATTGGAAACACTGAGGAAGTTTGAGATTCTTAAGTACAAATACCTGATGGATTCAGTATCTATGTGTACAGGAGCTATCCTCTCCAAGAGAAACTTGATCATTTCCAAGAAAGGATTTGTAGGCTGTTTAGGGTTGCCCAACTTCTTAGTTATTTCACGCTGAAATGCAGATAAGTAAATTATTATAAAAATATATTTAAACATATCATTATCTTAAAATATTAAGAACCTATAACATTCTGTAATTCTAATACTAAAAAATACAACTCTATAGCTAAGCTTTAAAAAAACAAAAACTAGATTAAGAACTGACTACATTCCAAGTAAATATGATGTACATCATTAACATTCCAAGAAAACAAGATGCGTATTATGCAATATAGAAAAAAATCTCAACAACTATTTTGAGTAAAAACAAGGTTAGACTCTGATCTCATGTCATACATCAAAAAATAATTCAAAAGAATACAAATATAAGAGTAAAACCAGAATCAGAAAGACAAACTTCAGCAAGCAATGTTACCAAAGAAACTGTTAAGAAACCAAATTCCTAGACCTCATTCTGAAGATTCCCATTCAGCGCACCTGGGAAAGACCCAAGACTCATCTTTTTTCTAAAATGTATCTCAAGAGATAGATGGGTTTAAAAAAAAAAAAAAAAAAAAAAAAAAAAACACTAACATAAACATTTCTAATATATCTTAGTGTCTTTCCTGTTGTTATTATAAAATACCCTGATGAAAGCAACTAAGGGAGGGAGATTTATTTGGGCTAACAGTTCCCAAATCAGTCACATCAGAGAGGACACAGCTGAGCTTGAGGGAGCTAGTCATATCACACCATAATCAGGAACTGAGAACAATGAACACATGCATAGTAGCTTGGCTCTTTCTCCATGTACATTACAGTTCAGGATGCCCTGCCTAGGGAATGGTGCTGCCCACAGGTGGGTAGGTCTTCCTACCTCAATTAATACAATCAGATAACTCCTCACAGATATGTTCAGAGACTATCTTATAGACCAAGCTGAAAATTAACACTAACCTTTGCAACTGGCAATGGATTGGAATTTTATGATCAAGGCCCCCAAAGCAATACTCAAGAGGCAAATATTTTATCTATAGCGAGGTAAAAGTTGAAATCATGATATAAAAAAGAACATCACAAACAAAAGCTAACAGAAAATTATTGGCAACTTAACAATGACATGTTACAAACCAACTAATTGCAAGATAAAAAAATATTCTATAAAAATAGGCAGATTTTAAACATTCAATTCACAAAAGAAGTATAAAGGGTTAAAAAACTTAAGGAAAAAAGTGGTCAGAAAGTAAGCAAGTAAACAAATAATTCATATCGAACTATGCTTTGTTTGTTTTTACTTGGGTTTTGTCTCTAACAATCAGTGGACAGGATTATGACTGAGAAATACATGTTAAAGGCATTAAAACTGCACCATTAACCCAAGTAATTAATCTAATAATCTGTAGAAATCAAAAGCTTGTAAAAACAGTCAGTTATGAAAGTGTTGCACAGAAAAGCCAGAAGCATGGGTATGAAACTATAATGTCAGCTCCATAGGAAAGTACATCAGGAGTTTAGCTCAAGCCCAGTGTAGGCAGCAAGACCCCACTTCAAAAGAAAGAAGACAGGGAGGAGTTGTGAGAATGACCCGTGAATGTTAGTACTCACCAAGCTATAGAGTATGAATGAATGGCATGCTATGGAATTTAACACTATAAAAAACTAATGGAAAGGAAATGTGTAAAGTTCTTCATATAGGATAATTTCATTTTGAAAGGAAATTGAATGCAACTCTCTCTGCAAAAGTATTATAATTTATCTGAATTGTTACTTAACATTTCGTAAGTTGAAATAATGTAAAAAACAAGGTAGATGTACTGAAAGAGTTCTATGCATGTCCACACACGCGCTCTCCCTGCTGTCCCCTTACCACACAGCCTTCAGCCTGCTTGCAGGAGCATGTGGGACTAACAAGGGCTTCCAGCTGTTTCCGTATTTTCTCATCATCTTCCAACACTTGTGTGAATTTCTTCATGAAGTCCTGGGCCTTACCAGGATCTGGCAAATTTCCTTAAAATAAAATAAAGTTTCATAATTTCTCAAACTGATAAAAAAAATACATCCCATTTTGTATTTCTAATTAATAATCCTTATCTACAAATTAGTTTAACAAATTGGGAAGCACCATCAATACTTTCTGTAAGAGAAATCCGCTTCGGAGAAAATAGGAAAAAGCATCAGGGTTAAGAGATGTCCACAGGAAATACAGGTCGAGCCTTTCTAAAGAGTTCCTGACATCATCTGAAGACACCAAGTGGCAGCCTAAGCAACATCCTGTTCCTTAGACGCTGCTCACACTTTCCTGGAGAAGTCCCTAGGAGAGTCAGTTTATTACATTCCCCTATGCCTCCTTGTGCACTGTTACAATCATCCCAGATTACCCACATGGACATGCAGCATGTGGTACTGAAAGGCACTGAGCACATCATCCCAGTAGTAGTGCCTACTACGTAAGTCATTATTGGCAAGAAAGGATCACTCTGCAGAATTCACCACAGCATTCCTCTACTTTGTGCATCACAGCTCTTAAAGGAGCTAAGAAAATGGTGATCTTAACTGGTTCTGGTTTTCCTAGCAATTTAATTGCTCAGAAAAAAAACTGGACTAATAAAAGAAATTATAACTATCTTAAATGTAACATAGAAAATTTACAAGTCTCTTTTATTAGTTAATAACTAATAAAAGAAATTATAACTATCTTAAATGTAACATAGAAAATTTACAAGTCTCTGAGCAGTCCTTAAGTCTCAGCAAAAATGATCACTGCCTGTAGTAAGAATACTGTCCTATACTAATCATACAAAATACTTGCTGTATGGCCCTTTCAAGTCTCTATATACAGGAAAAAAAACTAGCATTAAAAAAAAGAGAGGCCTCGTTTGGTGGCCTACACTTGGAAGCCAATGGCAGGTGGATCTCTGAGTTCAAGGCCACCCTGGTCTGCAGTATGACCAGGGCTATACAGTGAGAGTCTGTCTCAAAAATAAAGAAACATGAGGACTTATAAAAAATGAATATCTACATAATAATTCTTTAAAAGTAAAATTTAAGCAGAAAAGTATTGGGAACAAGCTGTTAAAAGTTCTAGTGTAGAACTTTATAAATTATGTTCCAAAGATTCCAAATAATTCACTGGAATTTAACAGTATTGAGGACTTAAGAGTGTTTATAAATAATTTAAGAACCCCTTTACTGGAATACACATCATATTAAGGCCTGTTGTTTAGGAAAATGATATAAAGGATGGTGATATGGAAGAAGGAAAAGAGAGAACACCACCAAAAAAATTAATTCAGCATTTTATAAATGCATAGGAATTCTTTTCTCTACACTAGTAACCCCTGCAAGATACTAGCATCTCTGGAATCTAGAAAAGATTGTATTTTCTAGAAGAAAAGTGAATATTGAAGAAAAAAAAAAAATAACCACCGAGAATGGGGTCCTTAAGAGAATAGGATCCACAGCCAACTGCAGAGAACCAGACTAGCAGCTAGAGACCTTCCAGGAAGGGTTGGCTGAGACGGCTCTACTATCTGAGTCTCAGTGGCAGCTTAGTTCTGAATGGTCTCTTCAAAGTAGAATTCACAAGAGTGCCAAGTGACAATCACTAAGTTACTGTTCTCTTCAGTATCTTGGTGTTTGCTCTGAAGCAGCTACAATGTTTAGCTTGGCCTACAACTCTTCTTTATCGCCAAGTGAAGTGAGATACACCTACTCCACCAGGTGCGCCCAGTTCTCCTGTCAACAAGCTGCGTACAGTGACCAGGTGAGGGGGAAAGCAACTAAGGCCAGAGGCTAACATCAGTGAAGGGAACAACAATGGACACTCAATGTTCACAGCTAAGCTTGTGTAACAACTTCATTCTCAAAAATAACACACATACTTAAATTCTTTCTCGGGAGACAGAGGCAGGTGGATTTCTGAGTTCGAGGCCAGCCTGGTCTACAGAGTGAGTTCCAGGACAGCCAGGGCTACACAGAGAAATCCTGTCTTGAAAAACAAAACAAAACAAAACAAAACAAAACGCCAGGCAGTGGTGGCGCACGCCTTTAGTCCCAGCACTTGGGAGGCAGAGATAGGCACAGAGAAACCCTGTCTCAAAAAGAAAAAACAACAACAACAACAAAAAAAAATTCTTTCTCAAGCTTTCCTTATGTAGTAAAGAAAATTTAAAAATCTGGATAGTACAAAGAATAGCTGAAAATCAGGGAAAAAAGAAAGTGAGTTGTCTATTGTATAGCAAGCAAAAACACTAATAATTTCCTTGATTATTATAATGTAAAATTAAAATAATTTAAATTATTTAAAACCTCTAATTAACTTAAATTTTATAAAAGATTTAAAACACTTACTTGTAATAACCATCACTTTAGAAAATATGGCCTTGACACTGGCATCTGTCTGTAAATCACATACAAAAATGCACAATTAAAATTCACTAAGAAGAATACACAGGCATCTTCAACAACTCTCCAGACCATGGTTCTATCTTTCTTTAGTTATTTTAAGTCCTAGATAAATAGGTGGAGTTAAAAGTACAGAAGCCATGTGACAATGCTAAGTTCCTATCAATAGGCAAGAAAGAACAGCTCCATAGTTTGTGATCTCACACGAGTCACTCAACACTTGATTTAAGCTCCTAACATACTGCCTGGATCCTATTACAACTTCAATCATTCTGAAAATCAAGACTAGTGTTATCCGTGTGAATACAAGAACGTGCTATATTTCAGTAGCACTTTTGCACTTTGCACCTCCCTCTCTAAGGTAAATTAATAAAAAACTGGTAACAAAGAGAAGCATTTTCAGATGCTTCTAACAGAAGCATGCCAACTTCCGGCATGGTAACATTGAACCCATGCCTACTGACAACAAAAGCCACTAAAGTAATGTTTAGGTGTCTATTATTGAGGAAAACAGATCCCAACAGGTTTGAGATACTCACTGACCATAGTTAAAAGGCACTAGGCATGGTTATGTATGCCTTTAATCCCAGCACTCAGGAAGCTGAACCAGGAAGATATCTGTAAATTCTAAGCTAGCCCAATCTACTTGTTGAGTTTCAGGCCAGCAAGGGCTAAGTAGAAAGATCCTGTTATAAATATAAAAAGGGCCAAGGAGGTAGGGTGGGAGTGGGGGTGGGGAGGGGTGGCACACACCCTTGATCCCAGGACTCAGGAGACAGAGGCAGGTAGAATGCCAAGTTCAAGGCCAGCCTGGTAGACAAAGTGAGTTCTAGGACCGTCCTAGTTACACAAAAAAACCTTGTCTTGAAAAACAAATAAACAAAACCCAATAAAACAAGACAAAAAAGATTACAATTAGCCTATTTAAAACAAAACAAAAAAATTTTCAAATATAAACTTGAACTATACAAACAAGTGGCACAAAATGGCTTAGGTTTTAAAATCTTCACATCACAAAGATTAAAAAAAAAAAAGGTAAGAGTCACAATAAATCACTAAGACAATCTCTGCTAAATAACAGATAGTCTGCAGGCAACTCAGACATTTTTCCTCCTGGATGAACCAACGCTGTGCTATCTGCCTTCATCCTGCAAACAGGAGAGGAGTGTGCTGGAAGGGTGGCAAAGGCAAGGACTCTGAGCCAGTAATACAATAAAAAATAAAATAACTAACTTGTTTTCTCTGAATGTAATTTAAAATAACCAGCTACATTTTTTTTAGATAAATATATTTCAAAGCATCATTTTCAGAAAGGGAAGGTACTTGAAATCATTCTAAATGCCCCCAAATAAGTATTTACTGGATGAATACCACAATTTCAGATAAGATAATTCAGTTAGCAAATTGCTTGTTGTGCAAGTACCAGAACCTGAATTTAATTCCTAGAACTCACATAACAATGTAGACGTGGTGACATGCAATGTTAGGTCTAGTGCTGGCAATTTCCAGTTCAGAGATACTGTCTCAAAACAAAACAAAACAACCAAAAACCTAGACAGTACTGAGAAAAACACCTGACATTGTTTTCAAGGTTATAGACACACAGAATACCACCACATAATACCATAAAATTACTACAATATTAATTCTAAGTAAAGTTATAGGATATTAAGCTATAACTGGTAATAATTATAATACAAGCTATCTAAAATCTTTAAATTTTAACTTACCTTTGGCTGTTTAATTAAATCAAGCAAATCCTTTACTTGATGTCGGAGTAGATTTTGACATTTCCACATTTCATTCAATGCTCTGAAAAACACAAAAACATACAAAACAGGCTAAAAGTCCTTTCAGGATATTCCAAGTATCTAATTGTAATAAAACGGGGTGGGAGGTGAAAGACAAAACAGGAGAAATGAAGTAAAATCCACAGATTAAATAAAGGGCATCCCAGAAGCAAAGACTCAAATGGACCAACAGCAGGAGCAAAGCCTTTAGTCAGGGATTTGCCTAATGATGCTGCATTTGGTTTTGGATAAAAAGAGAAAATGAAGCATATTTGTAAGTTAAACAGGAGGACTGACGACAGACTATGAACCTGGGAAATAAAGGATGAAATGTGAAAGATGAAATCTAAGAGAAGCGTAAGAAAATGAGTATGACTGTAAAATATTTATCCCACTATGTGTCAACTTTAAATTGAAATTATCTACTGTTGGGAACATGTCTTCCTAGTAACTACATTGTTACAGAACTTCAGCACCACATATTTCTATGGAAATTTTATTCAAAGTATTTTTCATCCATTCACTTTGTGTACATGTATGTACAGGAATATGTGTATGCATTCATATGTGTAGGGTATCCATGTACATGGAGGTCAGAAGAAAACATCAAGGGTCACTCCTCAGACACCTTCCTTCTTTTGTTTGAGACTGGGTCTCTCACTGGCCTAAAGTAAACTCGGGTAGCTCACCAGCAAGCTCCAGGGATGTTCACACCTCTCACCCACACCTTTGCTGTGCACTAGGCTTTGTACATGGGCTCTGGAAACCTAAACTCAGAACCTCAGAACTGCAAAGTGTGCAGGCATAACTGTATGCACTTTACTGACTGAGCCACCTCTAAAGCCCACAGTTTATTTTCAGTTCAACCTCCGACACCACATACATGTGAGATACTGACAAGAAACAGTGACAAAATGCAGACATGTATAAAACAAGCTTTTCCGTGGACAGAAAGACAACTGTTCAATAATTTAATTCTCCTCTTTATCTAGGTTTCGAAATGCCACTAGAATTATTTAAAAAACTGAAACAATCTAGGTTTAAACTTGGGAACTTGCTAACAGTAAGAGTATTAGGACATTTTCCAGCATTGGGCATTTTTAAAGAGTGAAATTCTACTATTTTCAAGTGTAAAAGTTTCAGAGTCTCAGAGCATTAGTAATGAATGTAAATTCACAGACTAACTAAAAACAAAATGGTCACTTGCCAGAGAACTATGAAAATCTAAAACAAAGTATATGTTGCATAAATAAAACAAAAACTTTCAGGAAAACACTCTGTAAAATTATTTCTGAACTTCAAAGTCAAACAGACTCTGTCTCCTAGAAAAATTATAACTTCTGAAAGATTCATGTGTTAAAAATTGTCTTGAGTTAAAACAAAATTGTGTAATCTAGTATATTTATCACTTAAATATAAAATCCCCCAAATATAAAATCCCCCCAAAATCTAAAACCATTATAAACTATGACCATAGCTGAAATTAAAAAAAAAAAATGGCCCTCATTGACCAAGAATTTCTATTACAATGTATTTAAGAAAATTCTCTTAAGAATTTTAATCGAAATATTAAATAGCAAATGAATTTGCCCATATTTATTGTCTTGATGGGAAGTTCAATGAGTGGAAGGGGGACAACAGAAGGCACTAAGGGTGAAAATGAATGCAGGCACTCAGAAGAACCAGGCAGGAAGAGCTCTAGGAATTCCAGGCCTGCCAAAGATACAACGGAAGACCCTGCCTCAAAACAAGAATAAAACTGTCAGTGAAGACACTCTCTCTCTCTCTCTCTCTCTCTCTCTCTCTCTCTCTCTCTCTCTCTCTCTCTCTCTCCACACACACACACACACACACACACACACAAGATAATCCTATTTGTGTAATGTGCAAAAATAAATTACAGGAAACATACACATATAAATATATATATGATACTTTAAAGCTGTTTGTAATAGATAAGAAAAACAGACTGCAGTGTATCTTTGCAAGGAAAACAGAAGGGTAAAGGAGCTGGGCAATACACTCATAGGATGTTAACTATCACCAGGTTTTATCACTCACATGTATGTAGGTTTTGTTATTATCACACACAAGAAAATGTAAAGACTTTGGGGAAAACAGATATGTATAAATTAAGTTCCAAAAACTAGCTAATACAGACAATCAGCTAATTTCACAGTCAGTGGCAATAATCACTTTAAAATGACACCTACCTTAAATATGTTACTTTGAAACAGTTAAATATCATCCATGAACCACTTTTCATAAAACCAAAACCCTATTTACTAATCCAAATTGGAGTTTATTTTCAATGGTATTATTTCATAGCACATCTCTTAAAAATGAGTCCTTCCTTTTTTCTAATCTTGTTTTGTTTTGTTTTGAGACAAGGTTAGTCTGTGTAACTGTCATGGACTCCCTTTATAGACCAGGCTGACCTCAAACTCAAGAGATCCTGCCTGCCTGTACCTCCGAACGTCTGGGATTAAAGGTGAGTGCAACCACAACCTGGCAAGTGCTTACTTTTAAATTCTATCAAGTAAACTGAATTTTAAGGGAAAAGTAGTTTCTGTTTAGCATTATGGCTGCTATTTGTAATTTCTTCTTTTAATATAGAGTTATCTTCTTTTCCTTTCTATTTCTGGCATTAAACATCCCACCAATTGTCTTTCACTCCTTGAATTTAGAAGCTATATCTTCTGACTTTCTTTTGTAGGGATGAATTTAAACTTCTTTTTATATTTATACCTGACAAATGTATCAGTCAACATTTTTCCCTGGTGCACATATGATTAAGAGACATTTATATACTTTAATGTTTATTACCTATTCTCTTATATGTTATATAGTAACACTAATTTCCTTCCCACAAAGGCACGGCATCAACCAATCCCAACAACAGTGGGCAGTGAAGAAAGTTTCTGAAGACCATCCTGCTGTGCAAGGGAGGGTTCCAGGGCACTTGCAAGACAACACATGACACGGTGAGTGTGCTGCTTAAGTACCAGCCTACATGCTTCCTACTTCCTTCTAAAGCCATAGTCCCAAAGCCTCAGCTAGTTAGACTTACAGAAATCTTTGAACCTTTTGTTGTTTCTTGAACATGATTCCTTCCTTCTATACCTGCCTTTCTCATAAAATAAAAGCAAGTATACAGACTCATATTCCTAAATTCTTCCACAAGGGATTTCTGGATTCATATTTAAAAATATGTTTATTAACTTACTCTTAAGTGGTATTCGGTCAAAGCCAGATTTTACTGAGATTTCCAAATAACGTGACGCATATCAATCATACTTTATCCAGTTTAATGGGCCACCAATTGTACCACTGGAACAAGGGTGAACAACTAACCTCAACTAAACAAGAAATTTGAGAATGCATCCAATTTCTGAAAAGACTCCCAACATAGTAAACAGTAGTAGTAGGTATTGCTACGTGTAGTTAAAAGATTAAATGCTGTAACCAAGTAGCACTGACTCAAATCCTGGCTCTCTTACTATTTGACTATCAAATTAAGCTCTGTATCAGTCTGCTTATCTTGCATAAATATAACGTTTGCTGCTACTTTTCAGTTGCATAGTAAAAGCAGAGACAGAGGTCCAGATTCCAGAGCATGTATCAACAACTACATCTCCAGATAAAGTAACTGTAGTACATAGAACTATGGAAATAAGGATGAAAGGCCACTCAAATGTTCAAGTGTCCTTAGACTTCCAATTTCAGAGACTTACTCCTCAACAGATCTAATTATGTTTGCTGGAATGCCATGAGTCTAAATTTCTAAACCTTTAAGAAATCTTCACACCTTAAACTGATTCAGTCAGATTAGCATATATCTACTATATAAAAATGCCAATTCCCTCCCCAGACAACTAAACGTACGTTTTCAATGAAACATGGGAATAAAAATATATGTGCGAGACAAACCCTAACGCTAACCTACAACACTAAATTGAGAACAAACAGCAAAGAAATTTTTACTCTACTGCACTACAGAATAATTTAGATTAGTACCGTGTTAAGAGTAGGAAGATAGTATTTTCATAATGTGGACCTTTTTAACACCTGGGGGTGGGGAAAGTAGGTATATCACCTTTCTTGAAATGCCATCAACATGAAAATCTAAAGAGAGAGAGAAATCAAGTCCTTAATGATTTCATGCCAAACAGCTCTAGCCAGCTTTAACTGCTGTTATATCTGCTTACATCACAGGTTGGCGACAAACTTTCTAAAAAGAAGAAACAGCCCAGTAGTTTCTTGGGTCTTGGACCTTTGAACAATGCTTACATTAACGTAGTCTCCATGACCACTGAGCCCCCCTCCCATCCACTGCAAGAGAAAGAGCAGCACAGCATGCAGACGTACTTCACAGCGTTCAAATCCAGTGTGGCGTACAAGTAATACAAGCACTTCATCCGCTCCGTAGTTTCCAGATTGTGAGGAACCATGTACTGAGCAAAGATCCGCTCAACAAGTAACCTATAAAAGAAAAGACTCTTTAAGTACACCAACTTTGTATTTAAAATGATAAAAATTACAAATGAAGTAAGCCCCTTCTTCCCAGAGTGGAGAAGAGACTTCTTCTATCTAAGAGGATCCTAAGGAAGGCCTTAGATCTATATGTCTGCAACAATCCTACACACAGCTAACAGTAAAATGACCTTGGGAATTGTGCATCATATACTAAATTTCCATATCTGTACAATAAAGCTGAAAGCACTACAGCAGGTCCCTTTCTAAAGATACAAATATTATCAAGTTAAAGCTACCAAGGACTTTTTAGGATCCCTTTGACTTCTCATCACTATGAAACCAGACCATTGTGAAACAAGACATGACTAAACTAAAAGCACAGAGGAAAAAGGCCAGGAGCTACTTCAGCTGGCTCCAGGCTCCTGTACAATACCCAGAACAGTTCTCATTCCCTGCACATCCAGACATCCAGGAACAGGACACAAAAGTGTCTTATCAAATCAGAACAGAAATCCGTGCACTGGTGCCACACACTCAAATCTAACAACTGTGATTAAATAAATAACAAAACCACAGTTCCTAAGATATATCATAACATTTTAACAGTCTATGGAAGTGATTCTCAACCTTTGGGTCAAGATCCCTTTGAGGGTCAAACAACCATATTGGATATCTTGCATATTCTTGCATAATAGTAGCAAAATTACAGTTATGAAGTAACAACAAAATAATGGGTGTTCTATGGTTGGGGTCACCACAACATAAGGAACTGCATTAAGAAAGTTGAGAACTAGCCGGGCGGTGGTGGTGCACTCCTTTAATCCCAGCACTTGGGAGGCAGAGGCAGGCGGATTTCTGAGTTCAAGGCCAGCCTGGTCTACAGAGTGAGTTCCAGGACAGCCAAGGCTATACAGAGAAACCCTGTCTCAAAAAACAAAAAAAAAAAAAAAAACAAAGAAAGAAAGTTGAGAACTACTGGTCTATGGCTTCTTTTCCCAGTGGCTTGCTATAGGCATACACTTTGGGATACACTAACAATTTGTCAACTCAGATTCCAAATGGAACTTAGGGGTCTACTGGGGGCCAACTGGCTTTTATCCATATGAGTCATCTACTTTTAGGGAGATAACATGTTTCTTAGAAATTTATAAATGTTTTAGTCTTGAGTAAGAAAGAATTTTTTAACCTAAAATTTCCAAAAGATTCATTTTCAATATGAACATCCTTTTCATGTGTTTTTCTATAAAACAAAATTTGAAATTACAACAGCTACATTCCTACCTTTAGCTATTACCCTGTAAAAAGTTAAGCACGTGAAAACAAATGAGAAAACTCTATTTATCCAAAAGTTAGCTATGTATGTTTTATCTGTAGCTTTATTGGCAAGAAAGCTATGTATCCCATTTACCCTAGACTAAAAACAAGAGGGTACTTAAAGCCATAAAGTCAATACAAAGAACGTATATAACACCCAAACCTCACCAAATCGCTGGGAGAGCATGGGAGCATGTGGTCCTGACTTACCGGTCGTCGATGCTGTTCTGATAATATATATGCAGCAGCTTGTCCTTGACCCAGGATATCTGTTTGGCAGCATCTTTACCAGCTGCTGACTGTAAAGAGTATTTCTTATAAATCTGGGCAAGTCCCATCATGGCTTCTTTACGTACTCTCCACTTAAAACAGAAACATATAAAAGTTAATTTTAAAAAATGCTACTACCAGTGGTGGTGGGACACACCTTCACTCCCAGCACTTGGGGGGCACAGGCAGATAGATCGCTTGAGTTTGAGGCCAGACTGGCCTACATAATGAGTTGTAGAACAGCTAGGGCTACACAGAGAAAACCTGCCTGGAAAAGACAAAAACAAACACAAACAAAAGTTCCCATTATGTAAATCAATATAGTAGTGGGATGGTTAATCTTTAAGGTCAATCAGACTAGATTTAGAACCGCCAAGGACTGGTGTATCTGTGAAGAATGTTTGCAGGCAGGTTTAACTGAGGGAGGCTGAGCTATTCTAACTGTGGGCAGAACCAGCCACAGCCCAGGGTCCTCACTGAGGACGAAGGTGCTGAGCACCATCGTCCAGCCCCTCAGTCACACAACCTGCTTTATCAGGCTTTATCTGCCTGCACCGAAGAGCAGAGGTTTGCAACTTTTAATTTCATTGTTTAGGAAAGAAAAGTTTTTTTTGTTGTTTTTTTTTTTTTTTCGAGACAGGGTTTCTCTGTGTAGCCCTGGCTGTCCTGGAACTCACTCTGTAGACCAGGCTGGCCTCAAAAATCCACCTGCCTCTGCCTCTCAAGTGCTGGGATTAAAGGCATGTGCCACCACTGCCCGTCCATTTTTCTGTTTTTAAAGAAACCAAAAGTCCAAAATTATCACTACAGAGATCCACCTGCTTCTCCTAGACTAGAGAGAGAATTCCAAGAGATCCAGGGGCTGGCTACACAGAGAGACTCTGTCTCAAAAATAATAAAACACACAAAGACAAAACCTGCTGGGAATTATCAACTCCTACTCACCCGTTTGTCCAATGTTCGCTCTCTCACAAAATTGAGTAAGTGATCGTTGACAAGAAGAATATCCTTTTTAGCAGCTGTTACTATAGACACAATAACATCATGTCTAATAGCTTCCTCGGGGTCGTGTGACCTTACTTTAAGATACTCTGAAAGGTAAGATCTTCTGATTAAAATGGAAACTTTAATAAGAATCATCATATTGCTTTAAAAAATTGGAAAGACCTTTGCAAATCAACAGAGCAAAAGCTAACCCTAAGTAGAATGTTTAATATTTCAAGAAAATTAAGAGCAAGGGAAGGAAAGAAGCCAGGAGTGGGGCTGGCCCTTCCTTCACAATCTAAATGTCATGTGCAACTGAAAAGTGAAGTCTGCACGCCCAGGGAGAGAAGTTGTTTCTAACACATTAGGCTAATCATACCCATGAAAAGGTGTGTCATTGTTAAGCATGTCAGGATCATTTTCCTTACAAAAGACTAAAATAACCAACTCATCTGGTATTACTGGGAAATAATGAAGTATTACCATTTCTATCATATATTTATAGAAGCCCTGAATATGGTTGCTGAAGGAGTAAAACTAAGACCCTGACTGAAGAGACCCTGTTTTCTGTGACCCAACTAGCTGAAGCAGAGGAATCTTAAGTAAGAGCCTCCTAGGGGATGGGAATTCCTCAGGGAGACCAAGGGAATCAACCATCAACCAAAGAACATAATGGGCCGGACCTAGGCCTCCCTGTTCATATGCAGCAGATGTGCAGCTTGGTCTTCATGTGGGTCCGGAACAACTGGAGGTTGGGGGTGGGGCACTATCCCCAAAGCTATTGCCTGTCCATGGGATATGTTCTACCTGGATTGCCTTGTCTGGCCTCAATAAGAGAGGAAGAGCCTAGCCCCTTGGAGACACCCTCTCAGGAGAGGGGATGAGGTGTGAGGGGAAGGATTGGGAGGGGGAGGGGGAGTGAGCAGGATGTAAAGAGAATTTAAAACAAAAGAACCATCTAGAAAACAACTCATCACAGTGAAGCGAATCACAGAAGCTATAAACCAATTCTTTACAGTTAGCATTTTTCAAATGGCTTTTTGTTTACTGCACATGCGTACACATGCACCCACACATTATGAGCACGTGGCTTTGAATAACTAAAATTTCTGAAGAAACAATCTAATAACAAAAAATATAAAAGTTTCAAATAAAAGATGAAAAAAGTTATTGCTAATGTTTTTAAAGAGGTAAAACTAGATTGAGAAAATACTGCATTGATAATATTATAATAACATATTATACTACAAATATTATATTCATATAGATTACATTGTATAATGTATAATAAATAGTATAAATTATATTATGAATATAACATAAAATACTGTATTATGAATATACTACTAATAATAGAAGAATATCCAGAAGGAGGGAGGAGGATGGGAGAGCAAGAAGTGAGAAAAAAATAGACACAGACACAACACAACAAACACAGACATATGAAAGAGAGAGACAGACAGACACAGAAAGGGAAGCTAGATAAATAACTTCAAATGCAAAAAAATAGGCTGGCAAGAAAAAAAATGAGAACAAAGAAAATCTACAGGACACAAGGGAAAGAAATGGGCACTGCAAAGAAAAAACGCATAATAAAGACTGAAGTTCAAACCAATCAAAGTCCACACAATTCCAATGATATGCTTTACACTGGACAAAATGACAATCGGCTACACAGGAAGACAAATATGAAATGGCTATAAAAATCATGAAAACTATGCAGACCACTGATAACTGTGTTCTGTGGAACCACTAAAGAAAACAGCCTGTGAGGGGTCTGACTGTAATTACCTTTTCTTTGCTTTTTAATTTCATAAGACAGCAAATGCTAACATTTGTGCAGAAAATATACATGGCTGTTATATTAACCTTCATTTTATGAACTATTTCATAATTTAAAAAATAAACAGGTATATGATATTCTCATTACTTCAAAAATTGGAAGTGAAAAGCTTATGACAGATTTTAAGTTCTCCATTAATTATGGTTAACTTTGTTTACAGTTAAATGACTTTCATTAAGTTCATAAAGTGTCAGAGCATTAGTGCTAATCTTCAAAATCAAGACCCATTCCAACTCAAATATGTGAAAATGTGCACAGTAGTGCCTAAAAGAACTACCTTAGTTCGTGACATTACTTGTAAAACACTGTTTCCAGTATGCACAGGAACTACACATTAAAAATCCTAGTTTCAAAAGTAAGTTCCATAATAATGAGTAAGGACAGCTATCAGAAATGCCCAAAAGAAAGTGTTTCCCCCACTCAAGAGCATACAGAAATATGTGCTATTACCTGTTAAATCCTTTGCTAAATCAGGATGGTTCATGAGGCAGTGGCTGGCAAATTTCACACATTCCAGGCGTATTGGTACATGGATATCATTAAACCTAATAAAAATATAAAAAAAGAGTCCTCTTTAAAACAACCAAAATAGATTAATTTAATCTATACTCCATTTGTACTTACTTCTCTTATTAATAAATATGTATAAGAAATGTCTGAGAAACATACATATATGAAAAAATCCAAGTGGGGCCTGGGAAGATGATGGGATTAGTAAAGGCCTGGCAAAGGACTGAGTGCGGTGGCACATACTAATGACCCGTGTCAAATGGAAGCACCTGTCCAGCCAGCCCAGTCCAACCCCCAAGCTCAGTACTGCTGAGGAGAGATGTTAGCCTCTGTAAGATGACACCCTAGTAAACATCTGGCCTCCGTGAGCACAAGAACAAACCCACGGGTATACTCACATGCACGCAGATACACAGATGCATGAAAGAAAATTCATAGTGGGACAAGACCATTTTAATAATTGTGGGACATATTACCACAGAAACTAGGATCACCTTTATTTAGGTTCTCTTTGGACTGTGAAATTCTGAGGAGTCTGTGTTTTCCATTGGACTAATAATGACAAATGTGTAGGGTCAGTTCTGATGCTAAGATCTTGTTTCCAATTGGTTCTTCATCTATTAGTAAAGAAGCTATGGGCCAATTGCTGGGCAGAAGGACTAGGCAGGACTTCCAGGTCCTGGGTGGTAGGCTGAGCGCAGCAAGGAGAGGAGAGACATAGTTAACCAGGCTTCAGAGAGAGACAAACTAAGCAGCCACGTGAGATCTTAGGAGAAGCAGCGGCCTTGGCAGTGGGAAGTTAGAAATGTTTAGCAGGGACTAGATATAACTGAGCAGCTAAAGTTTAGGGCAAGTGGAAAGGTGTGGTAATGAGAATACTGATAAGGGCATGCTTTTCCAGGTGGGAGACAGCAGCACCCAGCAATTGTGTCAGAAGGCAAGTTGAAAATGAGCAACCTAGTGTGTGTCTTTTATCCACGGATTCAAGGGAAGCTAGGTGGTGGGTGGTAGTGCGTGCGACCCATTCCTGCAGTTTAGACAGGGTAGCAAAAGCTGCATGCAACACAAATGTTTTCTCATAAATACTGTATTTCAAATATGTTTGTTCAGTAAGTATGTAAGCATGTCTGTGTTATATATTTTACAAATATATATACACACACACACATATATATGCACATGTTTATATTTTAGAGAAACATTTAAATTTCACATCATCTCTGAAAAGAAATTTCCTTGAAATGTTTTTTGTTAATTCTAGAACATAAACATATGGCAAACCTTTTACTACATTAGTTTATATCCTATGATTCTAAATTGTATCCAAAAATTGTCCTTATCCACTTAACCATCATAATTATCTCATTTCCAACTAAAAACAAGGCCATCTTTATACTCTATCCTCAATTTATTTATCTATATAAAAGCTAAGCCTACATATGAGTATACAGTCACACAGTGCTTTCCTGCATCTTAGGTATTTCTCATCTTTTTATTTTGATGTCAATTAGCAGGTACCTTTTACTCCTACACTTGAGAAATTGGTAGTCAGAGTTTGATACATGACAGCTTTGGGCACTGGGATTCAAATTCTTAGCAAGATTATCTGATAACACTGTATTCCTTCATTAGCATGCACATAACATCTAACTGTCCCTTAATTATTAACGTTCAAAATCTATACACAGCAGCTCAAAGAATGCATATTAGTGACTTTTAGATTTTGCTTAGGTGTCAGTAACATTAACGTAAAGGGTTTCCAGTCATTAAGTCTGGGTCTTCTGTAAAATCAAAAGATTCAAGTATTTATATTACTTAACACCAAAAGAAACAACAGCTAGTCTGGCTAGATAGATCAGCAGGTAAAAACACCTGAAAATCTGATGGCCTAAATTCAATCCCTGGAATCCAGGAAAGCATAAAGATGAAGCTCAGAAGCAACACAACTGCCACGCATGCACAACACCCTGGTTCGATCCTCATTAACCACAGCACCCCTCAAAGTGTTTTTAAAGAAACACATGTCTTCAAAATTAGCAGTAGCACATTACTTAAGATGCTCTTATCGCCGGGCGGTGGTGGCGCACGCCTTTAATCCCAGCACTTGGGAGGCAGAGGCAGGTGGATTTCTGAGTTCGAGGCCAGCCTGGTCTACAGAGTGAGTTCCAGGACAGCCAGGGCTATACAGAGAAACCCTGTCTCGAAAAGCCAAAAAAAAAAAAGATGCTCTTATTATGAAAAAAATATTTGCTCCATGAAGTACAACACTCTCTTAAGGCCCCTGTAAGGATTGTTTGGAATCCAGGTCTCTAAGATTGCAACATTCATCATTTCTCAAATAAGCATATAACTTATGATCATTATTTTAAAAATGCATCTGTTAAAATATTTTTAGCTCCCCATGTTTGGTGAGGGATTTTGCTTTTGTGATTTCAGTTGTCTGAGACAGGGTCTCTCACTATGTAGACTTGGCTGAGCTGGAACTCACTATGTAGACCAGGCTGCTATCAAAGAGATCTGCCAGGCTCCCTACCACAGGGATTAAAGATGTGCATCACCACAACAAATTTAGAGGACTCTGGTTTTTCCTATTGTAGTGGTGAGAATCAAGACCTGGTCCTTATACATGCTAGGTTACAGTTCTACCATGGACCTCCATTCCCAGCGTAAATTAAGTGATTTTTAATACTGTGAGAGGTTTTATGTTATTAAATTAAAAGTAGGAGCTATAGTGGAATAGAAAGGTGACATATGCTTACAATAGATTTTCTGAGCAAGTATTTTAATTGGATTGCTTGGCTAATCTAATTCCTAATTTGAAAGTATAGCAAGTACCTACACAACTATTTCAGTGTACACAGACACACAACACACACAACACATACACAACACACAACATACACACACACAGAGCATCCATTTCTGATTCTACCTGCTAGTAATTCAATGCCATCTTCAAGATGCACTCCCACATACAATTCTTTAACGAAGTAAAATGAACTTGAAACTGAATTATATTAGCTTAAACTGCTTAAATATTTTATCTTATTGTCTTAAAAAAAAAAATCTAGAAACCAAAAACAAAATGTTTGCACTGACTAAAATCAAAGCTACAAATTCTGATTGGAAATTTAAAACTCAACAAATAAATAAAAAGGCATATACCACCCCCCCCCATACACACACACAAAATTAGAAAAATTAGACTATCTGGGCATGGTATTATTCATCTCTAAAGTCAGCACTCCCCAGGTAGAGGCAAACTGATCTCTAATTTTGAGACTAGCCTGGTCTACATAGTGAGACCCTGTTCTCCAAAAGAAAAGAAAAAAAAAATTACACAATTTCATCAAAAGGGGTGAGAGGAATAATAGCAATGCAAATATTGAAACACAAAATGAAACCCAAGTCTTAAATCTTATTTCTTTGTTAACGACTTGACTGCTTTTTGTTCTGAGCATAATTTGAAGGAATAAAATAATCCCTCATACTGGGACCCACAAAGACCCAGGAAGTCACTCCTGGCCCGGAGCACTGAGCAGATTTTGGGCCCTAGCTCTTACCCCAGTACTAACACCCACCCCACACAGTTCTGATACAACCAAGATAATAGGAAAGACAGGCTCCAGTCAGAGACAAGGCAGGTAGCACTAAGGAGATACAGATGGCAAAAGGCAAGCACAAGAACATAAGCGTCAGCAACCCAGGGTACTTGGCATCATTACAACCTAGTTCTCCCACACAAGAAAGTCCTGAATTCCCCATATTACTAGGAAAGCAAGATTCAGATTTAAAATCACTTTTAATGATGATGATAGAGGACTTTAAGAAGGACATAAATAACACTCTCAAAGAATTTGAGGAGAACACAGGTAAACAGGTAGAATCCCTTAAAGTGGAAACACAAAAATCTCTTAAAGAATTACAAGAGAACACAACCAAACAGGTGAAGGAATTGAACAAAACCATCCAGGACATAAAAATGGAAGTAGAAACAATAAAGAAATCACAAAGGGAGACTACCCTGGAGATAGAAAACCTAGGATAGAAATCAGGAGTCATAGACACAAGCATCACCAGCAGAATACAAGAGATAGAAGAGAGAATCTCATGTGCAGAAGATACCATAGAAAATATTGACACAACTGTCAAAGAAAACACAAAATGCAAAAAGTTCTTAACCCAAAACATCCAGGAAATCCAGGACACAATGAGGAGACCAAACCTAAGGATAATAGGTATATATGAGAGTAAAGATTCCCAACTTAAAGGGCCAATAAATATCTTCAACAAAATTATAGAAGAAAACTTCCCTAATCTAAAGAACGAGATGCCCATAAACATACAAGAAGCCTATAGAACACCAAATAGACTAGACCAGAAAAGAAATACCTCCAGTCACATAATAATCAAAACACCAAGTGCACAAAACAAAGAAAGAATAGTCGACTGATTATATCTGCCAAGACAGTAATTAGCCTTTAATAATTCTGCATCACTAGGTCTGTCAGATGATCCTGGGCCAGAAGGCTGAAGATCGGATACTCCAACGTTTTGTAGGGACTGTCCAGGTGTTCAGCGGTCTCTATAATTTGACTTAAGTTTTAGAAGCTATGCTTTGCGCTTCCCATAATTTCAGTTAACTCAGTCATTCTGGATTTCTGACGGGGTTGAAAACTTATAGTCTCATAGCCAATCCTGGCTATTTACTTTGAGAGAAAAGATTTGAGAGGATGGTTTTCAGTTGACATTCATTCTAAAGCCAAGAAAAAAAAGCCAGTTCAGAACTAAGTCTTTTAGTTAGGAGAGATGACAGAGGTTCTGCTTAGTCAACAAAATGATGGACTGGGTATTAGGTCTATCTTGCACCTTACTGACACAAATTGGTATAGTTATGCTCTAATTGTATTTTAAGAGAAAAGTTTTATTTTAACAGGAAGGGTGATATGTAGGGGGAGCTAAGGTGGGAGTAGTAAGGAGAGGAAGAGGAGGAGGAGAGGAGGAGCTAGGTGACAAGAGGGAGGGGGAACATGGAGGTGGATGTTCAGGTGTCTCCGCCAGTCATAGTTGATATATCTAGGTTGGGTATTGGGTTACATTTCTAATTGTATGGGCATCTTGTTATTGAGCATTACCAAACTTACAAAGCCTTTGATTAACATTAAAAAAATAGTATAAAAGCAAAAAGGAGAAGCAGGAATGGGATAGGGGTTTTCTAGGGAGGGGAAATGGGGAAACGGGATGGCATCTGAAATTAAATAAAATATCCAATAAAGAAAAAAAATTTAAAAAAAAAAAGGAAAAAAAATAGTCCCTCATCAGGGTCAAAGTAGTTTCAGCTGGGATATCTACAGTGCTTTAGTATTTAGGATAAGGTCAAAGAGCTTTTTAGTAAAAGTAATGAACCTTTCCCATGGACAAGCAAAAAATATAAGTATTTCAGGAGCTTCATGGGCCACTATAAGCACACAAAGAACTAAAACTATCCTCCTCTAAGAAATACAAAGGCTGTATTTGATGCTACATACTTATAACCCAGGCAGGAGAATCAGCAAAGTCTCTGGAGAGGAGGGAAGGGAGGGGACAGCTATGGCATGGTCCACCAGACTCCTGTAGAAAGAGATTTGCCTGCCTCTGCTCAGGAGTGCTTGAATTAAAGATGAGCACCCCACGTTCAGCTGTCATCTGTTGTTAATTTCATTAGTATCCTTCCCCATCCAATGCCTCCAAATAATCCAATTAGATAATAGCTTTAGGAGGAGAAACTATGTATCGATTCAAGTTGTACTTTCAGTTATAATTTTTGCTTTGATTATTATCTTATAGATGTGACAAGCCTTTAAAATGCATCACTTTTCAAAATTCACCAAAGACAAAATGAAATGAAAAGATAAGCAAAAAATTTAAATATAGCTATTCATTATCAACATTTAAAACTACAAAACAAAAAATCTTTTAAATTTATTTATTTATTTTTAAATCAGGGTTTCATGTAGTCTAAACTGTTGCCAAAACCTTAAACTTCTGATCCTCCTGCCTCAGTACACTTGGTTTCTGTGGCTCTGGGACCCTCGGCACACTAAGTAAGCACTCTACCAAGGCAGTTATATCCCCAGCCTAAAAACCCTTCATTCTTAGGATTTTTGATAACATAGCTTAAATGTGTAACACATTTTTAAAAAAATAGGACCACATTTTAAAAACTAGAAACAGATATAAACACACATTTCTTACAAACAGAAAAACCAAAATGTACCTGCCCAAGTAGCACTGCCAGAGTGGTTTGTTTTGAGAAGCCAATTCTGAATCCTTTGCCCCAAACATTTTTGCCAGTAGTTTAACAACCTGGAGGCGTTCTTCATTATCATTGCTCTAGAAAAAAAAAAAAAAAAAAAGACAAAAAAACGAAACCACACACATTTTCTTTAAACTTCAAAGTAAACACTCAGAACATGATCTATTTCTAGGATTTCCTGGACCTTTCTGAATCCAGAATGGTAAAGTGTAACAAAACTTTTCACAAGATGGAATGTTACAATAAATACTTGAAACATCTCAAGTTATGTAGTACTGTGATGTGAAAATGTCTTGAGGTTCCCAGCAAATATTAAAAGGCCCTCCTAAAATTCTGGTTAATTTCTTCTCAGAGTGTATTTAAAAACCTACTAAAGATTCTTGAAAAGATATGGTTTTTTTAAGTTCAGACACTGAAAGAAGTGAGACCTACAGTAAATAGAGAATTCTGTATTCACACTTTAGTTCCTTGTAGAAATAAATAAAAGCTGGTCCCCAGAAGGAGGGAGTTTATATAAAAACATCAAATTCCTAAAGCTCAACGATGTGATGAAGCACTGAGTGAGCATGCAGCAAGCACATTTCTGCTTTCTTCACTGTTGACAGGCACCCAGAAGATGAAAGCGCACTTTTAGTATTGACTTTCTTACCACCAAATGACACAGTAGTTAAATGAACAACCAATTCAAATGCTAGACTTCCACACAGAGTGCAGCAATCAGGCCTATCAAACAGAACCAAGTTCAAGGTGCTACGAATGTCACTATACAGATACTTCTTAAATCTTAAAGTTGTGCCTCAGGAGTCTCCAAAATATAACCTAACTCTCCTTAGAAAGCAACTTGTTTCTTTGCGCCACAAATGAAAATTATGATGAGAGCCTAATGACTTATTCTTTGTACCTCCTAAATGTGCTATGTGTGCTTCATGAGGCTACCTAGCTCCTCCTTAGATCTATGTGCTTCTTCCTACGGCTTCCTTTGAATACTGTCTGCATCCCATCTGATTCTTACTGCATCTAATCTGTAGTGGGCTGGACTGATGCTGCTTGTATTCTAATGTTAATGTGAGCCCAAGTGAACCTTTCCCCATGTTAACTGGTCAATAAAAGACTAGAGTCTGTGACTGAGCAGGGAAGGGGGTGGGACTGGAAGCTCCATAGGGGATGGCAGGTAGAGAGGGAAGAGAGGAAGAAGAGGGAGGTGGAAGAAGCTGCCTTGGACCAGAACCTTGTGGCCAGGAGAAACAGCAAGTAACAAGGGACCTTATAGCTGAGGAGCTGTCATATAGTCCTAGATCTGCCCAATCTAGGCATATGGCTTACAATTAAAGTTTCTGGATTGTCTTTTGTAAGGGCTTATGAGAATTGTAAAATCCAGCAACACTAGTCTCTTAAGAGAGCTTAGTTTTTCCCTCTTCCTCCCATACTACACATTAAGTTGGCTGAAAGCAGAGATAATAGTTTACTTATTTTTATATTCCTCATAGTGTTTAAGAAAATGCAATTAGGATTTACTAGAGAAAAACAAATTAACAAGTAATTAGAAATGTTGATTTGTCAGCAGAGCAGTAGGAGCGCGCACGTGCGGTCCTCTAGTCTTAGCACTCTGGAAGCAGAGGCCGGCAGATCTCCATGAGTTTGAGGCCAGCCTGGTCTACAGAGTGAGTTCTAGGACAGCCAGGGCTACAAAGAGAAATCTTGTCTTGAAAAACAAAAGGGACAGAGGGAGGGAGGAAGAGAGGGAGGAAGGGGAGGGAAGGAGGAGAAATGTCTTGCCTCACCAAAATTACTAACCATAAGTGAAAGAAGATAGGAAGGCCAATTAATCAAAGGGCTCACTGAAGAAATACATAAAAAAAAAAAAAAAAAAGTACTCTACTAAAATAAGAACAAGTTACCCACTATTTAGTATGCTAGCAATATAAACTACTTGTTTTATTTTGTTTTTGTAAAGTGATAGAAAAGCTTTTTTAGAAATAAGAAAATGATACAAGAAAATCATCTAGTAACTTTTCTGGATTATTTACTGGAATTCATCAAAAACTAGTAATTATAACTAGCTGACTTTAATCTTATAATGATTTGGGAAAGAAACTATACTTCCCAATTCTTTAAATGAAACTCAATTTATAGGATCATTTAATGTCAGAGGAATAGAGACATACTAAAAAAAATTAACAGATTTGTCACTACTGAAAGGAAACTTAGAAAAAAGAAAATCATGCCATAGTATAAATTAGAGTTCTAAGCTATTTTTAATGCCCAAGTAAGAAGTCACAGAGACTGCTAGAAACTGTGCTTTGAAAACAGAAGCTAAATGCTTATCTCTAAAGTTAACCTCACCCCAAGTACTGTCCTGGAAAACATGTAGAGGATGACACGGTTCTGCTGATCATTTTTAAGTGGAATTTACTGACAAGATGTCTACCTTTACCTTGGTAGGTATCACACCAAGCAATAGAGATCCAAAGACAGGCAACAATGACAACATTCTTTCTCATGTTGGATTCAGTTAACCAATTTTAAGAATTAAAAATCAACAAGCAATGCTCTTTGTTGAATTTGTTGACACAGTCATAATATTTTTACAACAGTTACCTTTAATTTAAACTCAAGCTGGGGCAGAACAGAAAGCAGCAAATGGCTGTCAATGTTGTAGAGTTCCAAGATCAAATCAAAGACATGCTCAGACAAATCACTGATTGATGTTTTCCCAAGCATCAGAACCTGGTTAAAAAACTGTTAAGAAGATAATCTGTCATTAAAAGAAATGCCACAGATAAACTGTCTCAACTTTTGATTATTATTTAATTAAAAATGTTCTTATTATAAATTAAGTCAAACAAGCAACACAGAAACATATTCCATTTGGGAAACCCATCACCTAAAACATGGAATTCACTTTGCAGACAATGACACAGATAATCCATATTGATTCATCACTGATTAACATAAGTAAATACCCTTACCGTCCAAATGTTTTATTCCTCTACTGAAATACACAACTATATTCTGACTGATATTCTGGTGTCGACTCAAATTCCAAAATATTACTTCTGGGGTCAAAGAAGTTTTCAGAAAACACTTTGAATCCACAGTGGTAGTGAAGATATTAGTGTCTATGGGGGAAAGCACCATGCAAACGCAAACAAGAGGTAAGCTCCTCCTTGCTGTCTGGAAATAGGGTGCCCTTCCTCTCCTGACATTGGACATCAGAACTCCAGGTTCTCCAGGGTCTGGGTACAAAGATCTGCATAAGCAACCACCATTCATGTTCTCGGGCGGGCCTTTGACTTTGGACTGAGAGTTAATCAATCAGCTTCCCTGATTCTCCAGCTTGAAGTCTATCATGGGACTATGTCGGCCTCTGTAACTGCACGAGCCAATTCATGTAAATTTCCTCATAAAAATGAATGCATACATATATACACACATACATACTTATATGTTAACAGTTCTTAAGAACCTTAAGATAATGATTTAATCACCTCATTAGATAAATTTCTTAGTAACAAGAGATCACATCTTATTTACATTAACATAAAAGAAATTACAGCATTTAAAGTAGCTTTCTTATACCTTCGGGGTATTGCTTAACTCTACTTTTGAATTGCACAACTTTATATTTTTAATATAAAATGTCTTTCTAATGCTTTTCATCTTCCTTTGTACTATGATAAACAATGTGTACATTTACAAAGTTTGCAACATTAATTAAAATCCAACCAAAAGTTGGCAGTGGCTTTTAATTTCCAAACCAGACCATTCATCATGTTACAACCCAAATAAATAAAGATACCAGGAAAATGACCAAGTTCTTCTCTATTTAAAATCTTTCAAAAATGAATCCAGGTATGGTGGTGCATGTCTTTAGCCCTAATACTTCAGAGATGGTAGCAGAGGAAGGTAGATCTCCATGAGTTCAAGGCCAGCCTGGTCCACCAAGAAATACACAGAGTAAAGCTCTGTCTCAAAAACTTTAAAATAAAGTTTGAAAATTTTCTTTAAATGCATAAAATTAGCCCAAAGTATATACCACACATTCTTAGCAGTTTCCTATGTCTCCTCAGATATAGATTAAAGGATTCATACCAGGTGCTCTGACTGCCTCTGAAGGTTAACACATGTAATTTGCTTCTACTGTATTCTAAAGGTGCAAAGACTGAGACCTCACTCCTCCTTTGGCTGACTTCTAGCTCCTGGGCTTTATAAATAAAGACTATGAACATTGTAAACTACCTAGCCAAAAACTGAGGACCATCGAGGAAGAAAGGAGATGATGATCACATCCCTGTATGAAATTCCCTGTGCTGACTTGAATAAGAATGGTCCCATAGGCTCACATGTGTGAATACTAAGCTACCAAGGAAGGAAACCTTCTTGAAAGAATTACAGAGATCAGGAAGTGTGGCCTTGCTGGAGGAAGTGTGTCCCTAGGGGTAGGCTCTGAGGTTTCAAAAGCCCAAGCAAGCCCAGTGTATCTATCCCTCTGCTTGCTGCCTGGGGATCACCATGTTGCTCTCAGCTACTTCTCCAGCATCATGCCTATACCATGTTCCCACCATGGGAAGAATGAGCTAAACCACTGAAACTGTAAGCAAGCCCCCAATTCAATGTTTTGGGGTTTTGTTCTTTTAAATATAGGTTGCCTTGGCTAACATCTCTTCAAAGAAATATAATAGTGACTTAGACAATCCAGAGAATAAAAACATTTTTTTAAAAAAGAAAAGAACAAATTTCCCTGCTTTATTTATTGGTTTTCTAAAACAAGAAGATTTTTTTCTAATCATCAATTTTGTAGAAAAGAAATGTCATGATATCAAGATGTTAAATTCTAGTTCAGGTTGAAATGTGTCTTTAAATTTTGTACTTATAAATTTTTTCCTTTTTATAAAAAAATAGTAAGGAAACTGGAGAGATGGTCCAGTGATTAAGAGTATGCTTGGCCCATAGGAAGAGGCACTATTAGAAGGTACAACCTTGTTGGAGGTAGTCACTGTGGGGGTGGATTTTGAGGTCTTATGCTCAAGCTTTATTCAGTGTGGAAGAGAGACCCTACTTCTGGCTGACTGCAGAAGAAGAGAGTCTTCTCCTGGCTGTCAAATCAAGATGTACAACTCTGCCCTCCTCTAGCGTCATGTCTGCCTGCACGCTGCCATGCTTCCCAGTGTGTGTGTGTGGGGGGGGGGGGGGGGGGGGAGGATATGAGAGGCGAAATGAGAAAACAAGAGGGAAATGAGAGAATCTAGGTTGAACTACACTAGCACACCATGATAACAGGAGGACTACTTGGAGGGAATTTCTAGGAGGAGGAGACAAAGGGTGTGAAGGATAGATAAGGAAGTCTAGTGAGGGGTACTACTATGAAGAAGGCACAAGAATGTATAGAAATGTTATAATGAAACCCATTATTTATCACAATAGCTAAAAATGTATTTTTTAAAAAGCAAGAGAAACTGTAAAAGAAAAGATTATAAGTTCACTGAACATCCATCTCTGGAAAAATGGTGACCAAATGAATCTGACACATTGCCAGCACAGAATGGGTCTTTAATATAAAATCTTTGAAAATGAAACTTGAAAATGTTAATCTTATACAAATATAAAACAACTAAGACTTCCATAATATTTTAGAATTTAATAGAAGCAACATGTAAGTTTGACTAAAATATTCCCTTCCAAAAATTACCAAAAAATGTTTGAAAATGGGTAAGTTAAAAATCAGCATGAAAGCTGTGAGCAGTAAAAATTTATCTGTAAGCCTAAATTAAAACCTAGTTAAACATAATTACAAAAATTATTTCATTTAAGTAACATTTCCTTTCTTTCACCATCCCAAGGACTGACCCCAATTTATATATGCAAAAACAAAGACTAAGATTAAGCAACATAAAAAAATTTTATTTTTTTAACAAGGATTTTTTAGTTCGCCACAGTAATTATGAACTATATTCTAATATGTGCTACTAAAAAAAACCTGATAAAAATATTACCAAAAAGAAATGAATTTAAGAAATTTCTGAATTGTCACTATGTATGTTTTCTTTTGAGTCTCTGTTTGGCTTTGATCGTATACAAACAATACAAACTAATTATACATGTTACAATACAAACTAATTATAGTTTTAAAAATTACCATTATTATAATTTTATTTATGAACGTCTTGCTTACATATTTATCTGGGGACCACATGTGTCTGATCCTTGGAGACCAAAGGAGAGCATAGGATCCCATGGAACTGGAGTTACAGACAGCTGTGAGCCACCATGTAGGTACTAGGAACTGAACCTGGGTCCTCTGGAAGAACATCAGTGTTCTCAGCTGCTAAGCCACCTCTCCAGTTCTAATACTAATTCTATTTTTTAGAAAGAAATAGTCTCTAGGGCATTATGGGAAATACCTGTTCTCTTAGCTACTTAAGAGGCAGGAGTAAAACTTGAGCCTATGGGTTTGTGGTCAGTATAATCAATATAGTAAAGACCCCATTACAAGATAAAAACCAAACAAGACTATAGCACACACATTTCTTCAGTATTCACAGACAGAGAAATCAGCACATAAAGAAGAGACCTCAGCATGTTAGTATGCACACTGTGAAAGGAGGTGATCAGGATCACCGCCTCAGTGCCTACTCCTGGTGACGCTCCAAGGGGAATGGAAGTACTAACCCTCACCTCACCTAGCATGTACAAAGAAGACTGATCCTACTACTGCACTAATCTTATACTACAACACCCTTCAACTCACTACAAAGTAATTTCACACATAAGTACACAAAACTCAAGTAGAAAATAAGGCTTATAAGGAACTGTCTTAGAGGGAGGGGCAAAAGCAATTCCCAATGACCTCAATACTAACTCTCAAATAAAGCAAGGAGTAAAAGCAAAGGAACACACAGTCATGGCCTGCAGGGCTGAAGAGATGGCTCAGTGAGCAAAGTGTGTGCTGTGCGAGCATGAGGAGGTAGAAGTGAATATCCAGCACCCACACCTATAAAAATAGTGATGGGGAGGTAGCCATGGAGGAATCTTGACGGCTAACCGGACAGCAGTCTCACCCAACTGTCACTCTCTAGGTCCTATGAGAAACCATGCCTTAAAAATAAATAATGTTTAAAAGGGAGAGAGCTATTGAAGATGACACCCAACATCAAGACACTCTGCTTCTGCATGGGCACACACCATGCACCACAGCCATGTGGGTGGGCATATACACATGAATACAACAGACGTGTACATTTGTGCGGGTGCGCACATACACACACAGACACACAGAAACACACACTCTCTCATACTAAATGGAAAGACCTTTAAGGATAAATGGAAAAGGTACTAGAAATAAGTATGGGACTGAACATAGACTAGGGATGACGCCTGAGTCTGTTGCCCTTTGCCCACCCCAAACTCTAAAAAGGACAACAAAACTAGATCATCTAGTTCTATAGGCAAGAGCAGCATGAAATTAATGTAACAGGGGAGTATTTTTACACTTATTTATCTGAGATTGCTGAAAACATTCCTTGGGCCTTTTTTCCTTATTGTTCAGTGCCTTTTGAAACACACCTGCAAATTCAAAGACTAGCATAATCAACTTAAATCATACAATCCCAGTAAACATCATTTTACTTTTCTTTAATTACTCAGTCAAATATTTATTTTCCTAAATCTTAGGAAAAGACACAAAAACACATCTCACTTGGAGGTATTGGCTTAAATAAAAGACCCAGGTAGGGCTCACCCAGTGTACTAGACCGGGAATAAAAATCTTCATTCAGAAGCACTTGAAACAAGCAAAGGTGAGGTGTAACTAGAAAGCCTGAATCTGGGTCTACATCCCTGGAGTGCCAGTAAAACCAATCAAGTCAATAATGACAAACGCAATTCAACCAATTAATGTCAAGCAATAGCCATGAGTAAAAAGCTGTGAACAATTTTGGAACACATGGACAGCCCTGGGCTATTAAGATAAATCATAGCATTAATCCTCTGATTTTGAAAGTTGACCATCAAAATAAATTTTATTTTTCTGAAGCATTACATACTAGTACTCTTTAAGATCAGAACCAAAAGCATGATTACCAAGGCTGTCTTCTAGTGCATGTTACTTTTCATGGCATGTCTTTTATAACCTGACTTTAAACTTTTATGTAATACAAAAAATTGTCTTTCAATAAACTTTGGATTAGTAAAATACATATAAATAAAAGACTGTCTCACTTTTCTCAAGCAGACAGATTTACATCCTTCTAGCTGCTTGGAGGTAGGTGAGAACAGAAGGCAAGTAGAAAGAACTGTTCAACAAGTCCAGGGCTATCATTAACACTGAACTCTAGACTTGTGCTCCAAGAGGCAGTCACCATTCACATACAGCATGATATGGATGGTGCCACCTGCAGTGACACAGCTCAAAGAACTGTGGAGAGAAAATAAAGCTTAATATAAGTGACACAGCTAAGAAACTGTTTCTGCTAAAATAAATACAAGACAGTCACTCATAAGTAGGGTAATATTTAAAAGGGTTCATGTCACTGCCCATCTTCCTCTTCCTCAGAAAAGGCCTATTTATAGAACTCTCTCTCAGGGATAACAATATACAAACAACTTCTACCAAACTGCTACTGTGGTCATACTTGCCTTCAATTTCTAGGTTCTAATACTGGTTCATATCATCTTACTGTACAAATCAATTTAATTTCCAAAAAGATGTAAGCAACTTCTCTGAACAGTAGAAAGTAACATATGTTTTATCTAATTACCTTTTAACTCTAGTGCTAACATTAGAAACTGTCTATTTTACTAATCAAAAAGGGGGGAGCTGTTGTATCTAGGAACCTGAAAGAAACAAATGAAGGCACAGACAAGGGTTAGCCTTCTCAAAAATATTAAACAAAAGAAACTTTAAGAGAGGAGAATGGAAATGGAGCTCTCACTGGAGACACAGCAACAGAAACTTAAGCAGTACGAGCCACATACTCCTCTCAGTATGAGCGGAGATTTGCTTCCAATGGTCTTTACATTCTCAACATAATCCTTCTAAAGTGAACTGAGACACTTACGTTGGTAATGTATGGTTCAATAGCTTGAGCAGTCCTCTTCAGCAAAGCCTTTGCCAAATCATATGCTTGCTTGTTTAAGTTCTGGAAAACACAAATAGTATCTGTATTATATCTATTTACATAAGTAGCCATGGTCATTTATCTGCAGAAGTGAGGATCACATCCAGAATTTCCTATTGTGGGCTTACTGAGCTCTACCACAGAATTAAAACCCCAGCCCTGTACTTCAACTATGAAAAGCAAAATATTATTTGTATTTTAAAAGCTACTCTTGAGTAAATGGAATGAGAGACGTATCCATAAAAGAAAGAAGGTAAAGTGACTTTTCTTAGAAAAATCTGGCTGGCCTATTAGAACATAAGATCTCTTCTCAGTAAAAATACTTACATTCTTCTCAGATCTCCTTCATAACAGATAAGCCATATAGAAATGGTCAATAAATGTTTATTAGATAAAAGAAATAATATTTAGTCATCCAAAATATCATCCCTAATTCAAATTTGTTCAGATGAATACAAATATAGTCTGTTACATGACAGGTCCAGAAAAACCAAAGCATCTAAAGAGGGCTGATTGAAACTTGGAGGGATAAAAACACTGATCTTTCAGAAAACTCAAATTCCAAACACCCACATCAGTCAGCTCACAACCCTTAACTTAAGCACCAGAGAAAACTTGTGCCCTCTTCTAGCCTACACACACACACACACACACACACACACACACACACACACACACACACCTTTTGTATGACTTGATATGTGTGGGGTTCACTTCAGAATTCAATCTTTGTTATGTTTCTGTATAGTATGAATAATCTGAATTTATTTTTCATATGGGTAACACAGCTGAGAGTCGACTATCTCCTAATGATTTATAGCACATTCTAAGCTTCTAAAATAACTATACATCCATATATAAACTATCCATTACTTTCAGGTACTCTTTTGTCCATATTACCTAATTATAAATGAAAGACATGAAAGAAAAATCTTAACAACAAGTCTCCACTTCTTTATTCTTCTTCAAAATTATTTGGCTATTATGAGGTTATTTGCTCCTTTGTGTAAATTTTAGATTCCATTTGTCAAATTATCTGCTCTATTTGATTAGATTATAGATCCTTATGCAGAACACTGAAGTCATCCTGACATTGTCTCATATTCTAAAACCAGCAAATCTCTAACTTCTTAAGCTGCTGTCTGTGCTTTGTGAGCAAGCTACAATGGCTTGACACAAAGGTAATGTATAAACTGTGAAGTCACACGTTAATCTGCTAAGTATATCTTACCTGTTAAAAGTTACAAATAAAAATTTGTTAGAACATATTTATATTAATCTTAAATCCATCACATTTAGAATCGTCTCTGATCTTTCTGGTACTGTTGTACTTCTCTGAACAATATCATTTGAAAATAATTTCAAGGCTTTTTATCTTTCTAATCTTTATGGATATTAGTCAATCTTTGTGAACCTAAAACCAAAACCAATTTGGTTGTTAACAGTGTTACTTTATGCCACTCTGGAAGTGACTACTGTAACTTTTTTTTACTGAAGTTGCAAGTCAGTTTTACAAAGGAAACCCCTGTATCTGTTCTTGTGCCTTAGCTCTTGCAAGTTTCCTCAGGAAGACAGTGCTTATGTCTGTGACTCCCTCTCTCTTCACATATGGTACTGAATTGACACTATCTCTCCCTTTCCTTTACTCTGGAATTCTGGTGATTATTCATTAGACTGTCTCATAAATAGTCAATGGAAGTCTTCCCACAATCAGCTTGGGTTCTTTTATTGTTTAAACACTTTGTTGTTGTTGTTGTTGTTGTTGTTGTTACTACTGCTGCCACTGCCACCACCTACATACTCCAAGCGGTTTCAACATCAACTCATTTTTTATTGCTTAAGACATTGGGCAAGTGATAGTTTTCTGAGAATTAGTCTCGTCTAATTTCAAATGTATTCAGAGATTATTATTCATGAAACTGTCCTTTAATGGTCCTCATATTCCTTGTTCATTTTAACTATATATTGATATTATCACCCTTTTTTGATTTAATTTGCTACAATTTTGCATATATATTTTTCAAATTACAAATTGAAGTTTTCAAGTAATATCACTGTTTTCTTATTGCATTCATTTCTATTTGACTGATTTTATTTTGCTTGTATATTTTATTCTGATGTTTTATGACTTCTTGCACCAGAAGGTGGTCATTACAATTTATCAAATTAATGATGCTTGACATTAAGCTTATAGTATCATGTTTCAAATATTCAGTATTTCTATAAACCTTGCTCTGAACCTTAAATTGACCCAATAAATAGAGAATGTTTCATTCTCTTCCTAAGCCATCAATTTCTGCTTTAGGTACTATATAGGAAAAACCATGTCTTTACCCAAGAAAGACTACATGAAGGCTAAAGATAAAGATCACTTGGTAGTGTGTGTTTGCCTAACATGTGGGAATGTCCAGGTTAGATCCCAGCACTATATGACTGGGTATGGTAACACATATCTGCAATCCTAGGAGCACTCAAGAGAAGAAGACAGAATAATCAAAACTCAAGGTTATCTTCAGTTACAAATTGAGTCTGAAGCCAGTCTGGAATATATGAGGTCCTGTCTCCAAAACCTACTATGTATAGTATTTTGTGTGCATGTATGGACACACATGTTCGAGACAGGAAGGAGTAATATACACATATGTACATGCATGCACAAGGCAAGAGGACAAGCTAAGGGTATCACTCCTTAAACGCCAAACACCTTTTTTTCTTCTCTTCCTTCTCTGTTTTTTTCTTCAGCAGGCTAGGCTAGCTGATCCATCTGTCACCAACACCCCAGCCCCAAGACTACAGGTACACAATACTACAGGTGGCTTTTTTAGTGAGCTTGGGAGATCAAACTCGGATTCAAGACCAGTTTACCAACTAAGCTATGGCCCTATCAATAATACTGATATAATTTAACTTTCTTGTTTTTTTAGTTTGTAGTTACCTGTCAAGTCTTTCTCAGCCTTTTACAAATCAGCCTTTCCATGGTTGTAGTCTAGCTGTTTCTCTTATCATCATCAACAAACTGGATTAATCTCCAACCCAATATGACAACCTGTGTGATATGGTCAACTCAAGTCGTTTACATTACCACCAATCTTCCTTCTCTTAAAATCCTTAAAATTCTAATACACTTCAGTCCACATTCAACTAACCTAAAGACCACATTTCACTCCTAATAGGCTTTTTTCCTAACTGTAATTTTGTATGTCATTATTGTGAGTTTTAACTCTTATTTTTACTCTATTTTGTTTCTCTGGAGAGTGTGTCGTGTGTATGAACATACACATGCCACTGCAAACATGTGATGATCAAAGGATAATTTCCGGTAATGTTTTTTCTAGTAATGGTTTTCTCCTGTGGACCCAGGAATCATACTCCAGGTCACAAAGCTTTTATATTGAACTTCTTCAGTGATCTTAATTCTTACTTTGATGCCCTTAATTAATTTAAAATATATTGTATCTCTAATCCACTTAACCTTTGTTTTCAACTTTGAATATGTTATTCAGTTCAGAAGTGTTCACTAAGGTATAAAGAACTACAATTTTACAAATGACTGAAAAGAAGAAATTCCCACCCAAAACTGTTCCCTTTAAGCTAAGCAGACTAAGCCAAAGGTTAAACTGTAAGGAGCTAATGAGAAGACTCCAGCTCATCTCAGACTAGTCAGATCTCAGTGTTCTTGTTCTTACAAGTGTCTCTGTGCAGTGGGCCAAGGCAAACAGGCCTCAGGAAGTACCATTTGTGTACACTGTTACTTAACTGGTGCTAGGAATTAGACTCTCACATGCTAGACAAATCGAGCTACCACTGAACTACACCCTATAGCCCAAAAAGTGCTTATTTATTTTTCCTTACAAATGGACTTTTTCATGACAACAGTCTGAAAAGACAAGGGCCTAGAACTTCCCTGCTGATCAGCTGCTGAGTACAAAAATCAAGCTGGCTACTTAATCTGTGTCTGAGAGAGCCTTTTCTCCTAGGTATTGGCCTGGACGTAGGTTTTAGTGGGCCTGCTTCATTAACTTTCATTTCATCTCCCTAAGATGCCCAGTGGTGGAGTTCATGATACTGGCCCTCCTACCAAACCACAGAGAGCTAAAGGCTTGAGACAACAGGCCAATCTCCCTGGTGGGTTGCCTCAAAGAGTGTGCCCCTTATCAGAACTTACAGTTGTTTCAAATGATAATATAACAGAATCCTGACAATGTGAGCCCTAAGACAAAGGAGGTGCTCTGCACCTCAGAAGGATGGACTATGTGCCTCAGGAAGGGGTACAATGTGTGTGGGGTATAAGGTATGTTCCCATGGGGTCTAATCTCTACTCTATCTCCTGCCTTCCTTCTCACAGTTGTTCAGTGACAGGTATATTGCTGAGCTGGGCATAATTAGGAAGAGGCAAATCAGACACCTGAATAGCAATAGACTAGACAGAGGCAATCAGAGCCCATATCACCACCTCTGATTATTCATCTAATAAATATATCATCTGAATTTTTGAGATCTAATCTTAACTTACTGTTGATCTTGCTTACTCTCAGCATTAACAGATTTCCTATATGTTTTAAATTATAAATTAAAAGTTTATTTCTAATGAAGGATTATTTGTACCAATATAATTTAAGACTAAAATAATACCATGCTGTACAGAGCCTTAAATTTCAACAGAGAAAAAAATTTAAACAAATATTTATTTATACTGGTAATTTCTATGTTCCTCTCTTGAAACTCAACCCCTTCTCAATCATTCAACTGTCATTCCAACTGCTTACCAGATTTGCACATACATATACAGGGAAAATGCACACAATTCAGGTCAAATCTCTGATCACTAACCTCTGTCTCTATATTATCCCAACTTTTCGGCTAAGGTTCCAACTGGTTCCATGTGCCAACACATAGAGTTATACAGCAGTATCTAAGCAACTATTCACCCACTCCTGTATAAAGTGGGGGTTTCAGCACCAGAAAAATGAGGATATGACTTCTCCAAATTACGGTAGCAGGAAAAGTTTTTATTGTAGATACTTGGGAGACATAGCTAGAGGCATGTGGAAGAGTCTAGAGCAGGGACAAAGTAGTATGCTGAACACAATCAGCAGAATGGATCTGGCCATGACAGGAGGGAGAAGGGCAGGGCAGGGCGAGAAGAGCGAGGGTACCAGGTACCAGGATCTGCGATGCTGAGAGAGCCCAGAGGCCAGCATCTGCTTTGGTGTGCTAATAAGCACCACAGATAGTCTTAGGTCCCAAACTTCTTTTGGACCTGAGAACTGTGAGAAATGCACCCTACACAAAACTCACTGACCACAAATATTTTATCACATGAATTAGACAAATTCATTACTTCTTCATTCAACTGTCAACTAAGAAATGTAGTTTTATTATATCTTAAACAAGTATCTTAATATTATTCAATCAGTAAAGTCTGCAAAACTAAAATTAAAGCAGTATAAATTCTATTTATAACATAAAAATAAATTCTTAATTAACTAGGGTTTCGACACATTTCACATACCTTATGGGCAGGTACCAGGTTTACTAAAACTGTATCTAAGAGCTCCTGAGACACTGTGTCACCCTCACAGATGATTGAGCTCATGAGGTCCACCATGTGCATATGAACTTTCTGATTGTGGCCATTGCTGCAACCCAAAACAGGTATTTTATTTCAACTGAGACAGATAGTAGTAAACATTGTACTTTATAAAAGTGATGAGATAAATCTGTATTACTGTCAAGCTTCTTTCTCTCTGGTCTTACAATAATAAAAATGTATTTTTAAACAATATTACTAAATTACTTTCTCCTAAGTTTAGCCATTCTTACAACCAAAGTAGTTAAATGAAATGCAATCTTAGTTTCACCTTCAATTGGACAAAGTATTTTAAAATTCTATCAAATTTTATAGATAAACAAAAATGTCAAACAACCAGTTATATTAAAAAGTCACTATAAGCCAGATGTGATGGTGCGTGCCATTGATCCCAGCAACTGGGAAGCAGAAGTAGGCTGATGTGCAGGAGTCTAAGGCCAGCCTGGTTTGCATAAGAGTTCTAGCACAGTCAGAGCTCATAGTGAGACCCTGTCTCAATGACAACAAAAAGTTAACACAGTATGTAATCAGAAATAAGATAACCCAAAAACTTAGTCTAATTTGCTCTTCTAACAAATAAATACAGAATAATAAATTCTATTCATTTAGAACTATATAAAGAATAATTGTAAGTTAATTTATAATCTTAAGGCAATATTTATAGCAACAGTTTATGTGGATTCACAGTAAACAAAAAAGCTTTTTAATTAAAAAGAAGTGTTACTTATTTAAAATCAACTTACTTTATAACTGAGAATAATGTTCTGTATAGTTGAGTAAAGATTTCATTGCTATCTTCTAACTCAAAGCATATGTTATATGATTTAACCCATGCAATGTTCTAAAAGAAAGAAGTAGGGAAAAGTCAAATATATTAGTTGCTTAAAAAAACAACAACAACAACAACAACAAAAAATCATCTCAAGTAATAATGTATTGCTTACCTCAAGTAAATAAAAATACCTATTGAATTGAGGGCTCTTTGTATCTTCTAGTCCCTTTAATTGCCTTGTTATAAACATAAATATATCCTTTAAAAAAAAAAACAAAGTTTTGCTTAAATTGTGAATGCTAAAAGGAAATATACATTGTATTAGTAGGACTAGCTACAGCTTATTCACCACCTTTGGAAACATGGAAGACTAATTTGTAAAGAACGAAAAGAAGGGCAGAATTTTATGTAAAATAAAATTTTACAACTTTACATAAAGATCCTGATAGGCAGGCACACATCTTTAATCCTAGTACTCAGAGGCAGAGGCAGGTAGATCTCTGTTGCGTTGAGGCTACAGAGTGAGTTCCAGAACACCCAGGGCTACACAGAGAAACTTTGTCTCAAAACACAACAACAAAAAGATTCAACAAATGAATACAATGCATAAAAAACATGATACACATTATAATTCTTTAAAGGAAAACATTCCACATACATACATACATACATACATACATACATAAGAGGGAAAGGAAGGGGATAGTGTCAATGTACAGAAAAAAATGTTCCTCATACAATAAATTAAATGAACAAGCTTAAAAAGTGAGTCAAATAAAATCCATGCCATTATTTGAATACAGGCATTACAGTAACTGAGAGCTGAGGACTCCCTTGAAAAAGCACAACATGAAACAATACAACAACTGTGCAGCCAAAAAAAAAAAAAACTTTTTTGAGAAACATAAAATTCCCAAACAAAATTACCAAGTAACAGAACACATTAGAAGTGTGGCCATTTGAGAAAAAGAAATGGAAGTCAGTCTGTCTAGCTTCTTAGCCATCAGTACACTGCAGAAACTTGCTTCCCTGGATCATTTCTCAATCTTTCTCTAGCTGTCATTTTAGTTTTTTGTTTAGTTTTGTTTTTTAATGTTTCCCTTTCAGACAAAAAAGTCATGGCAGTCAAATTTATCTGGGTTTCAGATGTTTTTGAAAACTGTAAAAAGACTTAAAATTGTAAAAACTAATTCTCCAAAGAAATTTTATTGCCAATAAGAAAAATGTTCTTCGATAAGTAAAATAATGTAAAAGGCAAAAATATTATATGCAAATGACTGGTTTTAATCAGTAATATTTCAAGTACTATAAAAAGTACATCCTTGGGGCTGGAGATGGCTCAGTGCTCTTCCAGAGGACCAAGGTTCAATTCCCAGCACCCACAGGGCAGCTCTCAACTGTCTGTGATTCCAGTTCTAGGGGATTCAACAATCTTACTCAACCACTCATGCAGGCAAAATTTTAATGCACATAAAATAAAAAACAAATAAACCATTAAAAAATGTATATCCTTTAAAAATGGCTGCTTTGACAGTAGTAATGCACAAAACATAGTCTCCATGAATAAGCCCTTCCTCTACTATCTAAAAGAAATTACTTGGAACACTAGCTCTATCCGAACTTGGGAATAATTGTCAATTTACTCAGAATCTCCTAATAAGCCAAATGTCCAATAAGTTTGCTCATGCCAGTAAAAACCTGAGACCAAAAGGGAAGAACAGAGACTGACAATTTTTTAACATATAATACTAACAGATGTGGCACTATTGGAAACAAAAAGAAAAAAATGGAACTTGAAGCTAATCAGAAGAAAAACTATCTCATAAATACTCAGAAAGCACCCTTTAAAACACAGTGATTCTTAAGTTCTATCTCCAACACAAAAAGGGGAGAGTATATAATGAGACTCAAAGATTGATTCTAGAGACAGAGAAACAAACTGAGAGACTTTTTTAATGTTTCAACTAATTCACACAGACCTTTATTTAATCTCATTGATTGAATATTCTTCTCATAACTGTCCTGACATAGAAAAGAGATCTGTATCCGTCTTTCAGAATGCTTTTTCATTATTTCTAAGCCTTGAGCTAAGTCACTGCTCATACAAACTGAGAAGTCCACAAAAGAGTCAAGTAAGTTGCACAGTAGTAGTCTTTATATTTCTTCTTGTTGAGAGAATGTCAACGGAACATGTGGTAAGGGAGAATCTTGGCCCAGGTGAAAAGGAGCCAGACTACCAGCTCCTACTTTAAGTCTGACACTTGACTCAAATTTTACTGAGTTGAAAGAGGAGGTCAAGGCAGCAACTTCCTCATTCCAATTATCAAGAAAAGAATTACAGAGTAAGGCCCATGTCTGATTTGGGGGTTGTTGCTTTCACTACAAAAAACTAACATTAACATCTCTTGACTGAAGCAAAGCATCTGCTACTTTTTCTTACTGTGGATGAAAAATCTTCCTGAAGAAAGTCATTTTTTGAGCATTAGTTTCCAAAATCATTTACTATCTGACTTGTCACACAGTCATTTGTTATCTCTTGTACAGTTTTTATTCAGGTTCCTAGTAAGTGCTATCTTTTAAACAATGACTATGGTCTTCATTAATAATTTTCAGAAGGAAAAAGAATACCCCAAAATCATCATGGAAAACATATGGCATCATGGTGACATAACATGAAAAGTGCAGCATTCACTGTGTGAGCCCATGCTGCCAGAAAAAGAGCCTTGAAGATTGATTCTGGAGACTCTACAAGGTGATTGACTTAACAGAACGTCTGTAGTTGTGGCAGGCTGCATGTTGCAAGTCTACAAACAAAGCATCCTGGGCTCCCTTTAATCCCCTTCATAACCATTCATGCCCAGACCTCTGTGACCTAATATCCTTGTGCCTTCTGGAATATATGAATAGAATATGAGCTTTCACTGAGACAAAGGCCTATAACAGAGACTTCTCCACACCACTGTAATCCATCTACTTGGTGTTTTCACAGATGTAAAAATTTAAGAGGTCTTGATTTTAATGTCTTTCTACTGTTGTTACTATAAAACACTCATGAATCTGTTACTACATAAAGAACATAGTACTTTGGATAATGTAATCTAAATTTGTGATTTTGGATCATGGTCATTCATATTTGGCTCTAGAATAAATTGTGTGACCCCCTTAATCTGCTCACTCTGGGGGTCAGAAATTGTATTTCAAAAGTAACTTTCACAGGAATCAGACATTTAATAAAAGATTGGTCCAGGCAATATAACAGAATTCAAAGAAATTCTTAAATCTTTCATTCAATTTAGTCAAACGTGGCAGTGCTTCCTATCAATACTTGCCTTTAGTTTATCAGGAGATGTGTAAGGAGCCTCAGGAGCATAAATCCTGAAAATATCAGCAAGGCAGCAAGCTACCAGTAAACGGACATCTTTATCAGGATGCTTGAGGAAGAAGTCAGAAGCAAGATGTAAAGCTAGGTTTAGATAAAGTTCCTTTTCCTCTTCAGAGTCCTGGTCCATGTCCATGAAAGTTTTTACAACCATCTATACACAAACAAAGATCATTAAATAGTCAGATGTTTCCTGTAAACAGTCATGTCAGATAAAAAGCTACAGTACTTACAAAAGATCCCTTAAAATAAACTTTCATCAGAAAAATATAGAATGAGATCCCTTTACAAATGGAGAGTAAACAATTTTTAAAATATAACTAAAATATCTTTATCCAGGCACAGAGGCAGATGCCTGTAATACCAAGACCAAAAGGATAAGGCAGTAGGATCATGATTTCAAGTCTAGTTTGGGCTACTAAGCAAAACTCCACCTCAAGAAAACCTCATTAATGCCTAATGTTTAAAGCAGTAGTTCTCAATCTTTTAAACTGAGACCCTTTAATACAGTTCCTCGTGTTGTGTTGCTCCTCAACAAAAAAATTATTTTTGTTGCTACTTTATAACTGTCATTTTGCTACTGTTATGAACTGTAATGCAAATATCCATGTTTTCCAATGGTCTTAAGTGACCCCTTTGAAAGGGCTGTTTGACACCCCCTCCCCAAAAGGGGTCACAACCCAGAGATTGAGAATCACTAGTTTAAAGTAAAAGAAATATCTGTCATTTATCTACATAGCTTCTAACCAGACTTAGTTCAGAATTCACCCTATACAGTGGTCATTACTCACTGTGGAAACTTTTTGTCTCACTATAAAAATACTATAGAACTTAAAAAACACATCTTCCCTTTTTAAAAAAAAAAAAATAGATCTAGTCCTAAGGAAAGCTCTAGTATGAAATTTTAAGTTTCTATCTGTTGTTGTCAATCTTCACTATCAACCTGAATGGATTTAGAATCTCATAGAAACATATCCTAGAAGTGTCTATGTTTCCAGAAAGCTTGCCTGAAGACATAAGACTCACTACTGAATGTGGGTGGCTTGGGTTCCTGACTGAAGGAAAGAAACAGTGGTATGGAGCTGTATTCATCTCTAGAGCTGCTTCCTGTCTGTGGATGTAATGTGACCAACTGCCTCACACCTATTACCAGACCTTGCCTTGCCATGATGAACTATACCCTCAACTGTGAGTCCAAAATAAATTCTCCTTTCTTAAACTGTTTTTGTTAAGTATTTTGCCATAGCAACAATATATCACCTTAGCCATCACACCAATCCAGATGTGATTTTTCTATTTCAGCCTCCCTAAAATACTATATAAGCAGATTCAAGAAAAAATGTTGGGACTGTGAGATGGCTCAGCATTCAGAGCATGTGCTTTTCTTCCAGCCATCCCAAGTTCAGCCAGCACCCATACCAGGTAGCTCACAATCACCTGTAACTCCAGAGCCTGAGGATCCAATGCTCTCCTCTGTTCTCTGTGGACACTGCGTTTAATGTGCTCATACCCAGCAAAGAGACATAATTAAGAAATAAAAATAATCTATTTTTTAAAAAGATGTCAAAGATGTATTCCTAAAGAAAAATGCAACCTTCAGCTACCATGACATAAGTAAGTGTCATGGTAATACACTAAATAAATTCCAGGCCACAGTAAAAGAAAATATGTTATGGATATCTCATTGGCTCAATGAGATAATCCAGGTGTGTGTTAAGCAGCATCAGGATGCAAGAAACAGATCTGTCCTCATAATTATTTTTTATAAAAGGAGGATGCAAAACAAAATTATAGTTTAAATTCTATAAAGTTTTCCCTAAGTTTAGTGTTAGTAGAAGTTATTATCTCCAGCTATCCTATCATTACTTCAAATAAAATTCAACAAAATGATCCATATTATTCTTTATTCAAATGAGAATCAAGAAAACTGCTGAACCTGAAAGAACATGACATTTCCATCTCAACTCTAACAAAAAGTAACCATACAGTATCCACTAGGTGGTGCTGCACATACTAAACGCTGAACAGGGCTACTGGGAGCACAGCCTGTGGTTTTGACTTACTAGAGGCCTGGAGCTCTGAGTAAGAAATGCTTTATTCACTCTGAACACACGGAGCAGCCATGGGAGACAATGCTGGTCAGAGAGTAACTCTTCTGCTCTGCCATACCTGGTGCCAAATCCAACAGAACCAACACAAACTGATAAAAGATCCAAATCTAGATCCGCTGTCCTAACACTTCAACTGCAATACTCTCAATACTCAATACTCTCAACACCTTTATGCTTATGAAAAGACACAAGGACGAATAAAGAAATAGGGTCACAGAACTAATTATTCTTCCTTATAAGCTCTTTATACAGAAGTGGGAAATGAAGTATATTTTGAATAAAATGTTATAGGAAAACCAAGAAATTACATAAAAATAATAACCTATATATGTTAACAAATTATCATAATTCATAAAACTTATAGGGGTATTTGTAAATAGCAAAAAGTATCACAAACTAAATCTGTTTTCTCTTTTTCTGAGGCGTATGCTAAAAATCGTACTAGGAGGGAATAAGGAAAATGATAAAAGTGTATACTAGGCAGCTTGCTGCTAGATACAAGCATCTGACAGTAATAGAAGCGCACTACACAACACTGAATGTAAAGACAATGAAACAATCGAATCTGCTCCAAACCCAGATAACAGCAGTTTTTCAGTACTGTGTATTCAAATAGTATTGTAAATCTCACTTAAAATTATCACTAATTCCAGTATTCAGAAAGGCTTAGGCAGGATTATAAATTCAAGGCCAGAGTGGGCTATATATGGAGTTCCAGAGCAGCCTGAGCTGTACAGTAAGACTCGCCTTAAGTCAGGTTATAGAGGGCCCTCAATTATAAATCACATGAGGCCTCTAATTTTAAATATAGCTAAGAAAATAGTATGCATAAAAGTTACTAAATGTTAATCAACTTGTATGTGTATGCTCTATCTTCATAGCACTTTTTCCATAAACATGATAGATATTATAACCTACCATTTCTGGGATAAACTGAGAAAAATCAATGTATCAGTTTCATAAAAATTCAACAGATCAAGAAAATGTAAATACATAGAAAAGTAAATACATCATACATACATAAAAAGTTGAGCTTGGCTCTCCTGAATGAGATAAAATACAAGTTCCTAAGCTGAAGTCTAAAAGCTTATGTAAAAGTAAACAATATCCAGACCTCAAGTGAGGTTTATGGCAGCATCATCATCACTTTCACATGCGTACGCGACACCACAACTTTACATGTTACTGTTCTGTAAGGCTCTTGAACCTTAGTGATGAAGACAAGTTTTCCCAACACCAACAATCCCATAAATAACAGATCAGTAAACATTACAAAATGTACATGCTGAAATAATACATGTCAGTATTACACTAGTAAGTATAATTTTTAATATGGAAAATGTTTTGCATCAGTTGTAAGAAATATTGTTATAATATAACAAATATCTAGTTAACACACACAGAAGGAAAAATTTGCTCAAATAGAAGGGTGATCTTGAGCAACTGCTCAACCAGTCTCATACGTAGTTAATGCTACTTTAAACATTTTAACAGTCACAGGGACCATTAATACCCTGAAGAAAAAGGTGAAACATTTACCCCACAATCTAAAGAGACCCTTACCATGGAGAATGCTGTAAGGGTTATTGTCCATCTTGGTTTGTTACAGTGTGCCAGAAGTAGAGACCGACACTAACAGTAAACTCTCTACCCTAAAAATAACTTAGCAGAAGGTAACCTATAGCCTAGGAGTACTATAAATACTTCAAACTTCCTTTCCCAGACCTGAAGAATTGGTGGAGGAGGGGTAGTGGTCATCAAACAGGAAGAAAGAGCAAATAACTTGGTAGTCGACAGTATAAAAATATCATGGGACATGTGCTAACTGCTCTCCCAAGAGCAGTAAAGTCCCACTGTTATTACCTGCCCTGTTCTTACACTTTCTCTGCCATTTGCTACAAAAAAAAACCAAAACAAAACAAAAACAAACAAACAAAACAAAAAAACCCAACCTCTAACAAACCAAGTTGCATGGCCCACGTGAAGAGTCCCACAAGAAAGGCCCCCCACTGCCCAGCTGGCTGAAGCATACACTGTTGACTCACCTTTAACCGCCTCACCATCTCCTCTTTAGAGATTTTATCTGAGATTTCCTTGACACCAGGAGGGTAAGTAATTTTCCCATCGTTGGTCCTTGTCTTTGAATGAGCCATGATGGAAATGTCTGTACCCCTAAAGCAAGAAAAATATTAGGTACAAACAAAAAGCAAGCATGTTCTATAATAAATGTAATAGATAAGATGTTACCAAACAATTTGTGACTGCCTCATAATTTACAGTAATTTGGACATCTACTGAAAAGTATTCTACTGAACATTTCCCAAAATTACTGAGGGAAGCAAATTTACTTTTTATTTCTATAAGTAGCAAACTGTGTAATTTGCAATAACTCTCCCCAATAAAACACTCACAATAAACAAACAAACAAACAAACAAAATGTTCAAAGTAGAGGCAGGAATGGGTGTAAATACAATCAAAAGAAGTTTGAAATTCTCAAAGAATTAACACAAAAATACTTATTTAATAAAAAAGTGCCATAAATGATTCAGATAAAAAAATCTAGGGAATAAAACCCCAAGACTCCAGAGAATGAAATGAAACGCTACAGCATCTATCTTTCTTATCTCTGATGTGATCTGCCAACACTGACAAAAACAGTGTTCAGTTTCAGTGCTCACGTGACAAAAGGGACAGAATAACTGTACCCATCAAAAACTTAAATCAAAGACAACTCTGAAAATCTGTAAAGAATAATTATAAAAACCAAACAGTTGGACATGCAAACAGCTGCAAATAAAAGTTCAAGAGACAAGTTCATTTGCATATAGTAAAAATATTAAAATTAAGACAAAAGAAACCATCCAAGGAACAAACAGAGAAACACAGGACCAAATACACAAGGGGGAAGTCTATCTTATGACCAACAGAAAAGTGAGCAGGCTGCACAGAAGCACAAAGTATCATAAGATAGCAATCCACAGATTCAAGAAACCAAAGACAATAAATTCAAAATAACAGAGATAATTCAATTAAAAACATTTTTAAAACAAAAACAAAATCTCAAAGTCAATCCACTCCCCTGAAGAGAACAGCATTTGAAAACAAATACTTGATTTCTAAGTAGCAACAACATAAGCCAGGAGACAATAAAATTTCATCTTCAATATGCAAACCTACGGTTTAAATCTAAGGAATGGGATTTTTTCAAGAACAGGTGAGATAAGGACAAATTGGCCAAACAAACTCTGATAGCTGTGTGTATGAGACATGTGTAAAGCTCTCAGAGCATTGTTTAGCACACGTTAAATGCTTTGTGCATATATAATATATGTGATCAAGTGAAGAATATAATACAAAGGAAGCAGAGGTAGGCAGATCTCTTGTGAATTTTAGGCTAGCCAGTGCTAAATAGCCAAACTCATTTGTGTGGGGTTTTAAAATGTAGACAGAGGGTTTTATACCTAAAATATTAGAAAAATATTTCTTGGAAAACCAGGCAAAAGAAAGCATATAATCTAAATATCACTTAATATATATTATATATTTAATGTGTGCATGCGTGCGCACCCGTGTGTGTGTGTGTGTGTGTGTGTGTGTGTGTGTGTGTGTGTGTGTGTATAGGGCTCCAGGGTCCACTTCTTTGTATGTGTTCAAGAGAAACAATGACATGTCTAGTGTAAGGCATATACTCAAGTATTCGCAACAAACACAAGTGTCTATCAGCCACAGATAAGTAAACTGGTATGTATATTAATACAACTATGGAGTCAATCAAACATTGCTGCAAACAATATGTAAATTAGCACTGGAGTTAACTGAAGTATACCAAACACAAAATCTCAGAGTACATGCTTATATAAAAATTCTAAACCATACAGAGAAACCTCGACAATGTTAAAACAGTAGTCAAGTCAGAAAATACCTGTAAAACACCTGATAGGTGACTTGTAGAACTCAGATACATAAAATACAATCATAAAGTGACAAAGAAAATGAACCGATGTTTGGAGAATACACAAGCAACAGGTAAGTGCATGAGAAGATTCAGCAGTAATGTCTGTGAGAGACAAACTAAACTTCAAGGTGTCATTATGTACCATACAAATGCCTGGAATAAAATGACACTAATGTAGGCCAGAGTGTGAAAAAGCTAATCGTCAGAAATGACTGGCAGCATAGAAGCAGTAAAAATAATTCTGGCCCCCTCTTATTAAAATGAAGTATTTAACCCACAGAGCCAGAAATCACACTATTGGACGTTTTCTAAGAAAAATGAAAACTTACATTTATAGAAAATATCCCCAAATTGAAAGCATTCCAAATGTTCTTTAATAAGTTAAAGCATGCAATAGTGTAACAGTCACTATGCACAAAGGAAAGAGTAAGGCTCGAAGGGTTTTACACATGTTATTTCCTTATTGAACAGTCTCAAAATGATAGACGCCTAGAACTGGAAAGCAGGTGAGGAGCTGTAGGAAACAAAGGTGGGTGGAGGAGTAAGGAAGCAGAAGGCAATTGCGTACACTTGGAACTACAGCAGTGGTTATCAACATGTGAGCTGCGACCCTTTGGA